>NW_013669110.1:51226-64663 GCF_000517525.1 Limulus polyphemus
CGAATAGTGGGATTGACCGACACATTATAACGCCCCCACGGCTGAAAGGGCGAGCATGTTTGGTGTGACGGGTATTCGAACCCGCGACCCTCAGATTGCGAGTCGAGTACCTTAACCACCTGGCCATGTTTTTCACTTAAGAAAGGATGACTTTTAAAAACGGATAATCTGAGGGTAGGTAAACGTGGGAGAGAATTGGGATATAAATAATACATTTATATAATTATTATTGACATATGATAAGAATGCTTAAATAAGGAAAGAATAGAAGCATATTTCCTTATTTATATATATATATATTAGTCTAAGGCTTTCAGTATAGGTTTTAACCCAGTTTATTTCATTAACACACCTGGTAAGGGCTCACTAGAGATGCCCCCCCCCCAGTGGCACAGTGATATGACTTCGGACTTACAACGCTAGAAACCAGGTTTCGATACCCGTGGTGGGCAGAGCACAGATAGCCCATTGTGCAGCTTTGTGCTTAACCTCAAACAAATAAACTTACCTGGCAGGCAATATACAGTCCTGAAAACGAGTGATAGTCTTTTTTCGGTGCACTTATCTGGTATTGTGATCTGGAGTAATCCTTTTGCACAGGACTATTAAGCAGTGACAAATTGTTTCTTGGGATGGTGCCTATAATGGGCCTTCTATTGCTTTCCATCCTTTCAGCTTTCATATGGGGGGCCTCCTTATGATGTCTGCCAGAGTTCTTCTCTTCATCCATGGACTCCCAGCATGTTGAGAGCTGCCATCTCAGTGTGCAACTCACCTAGCATTATAACATACTTCATTTTGCCAAGATCCCATAACCAGACCGATTGAATTTATTTAACCAAACTGTAGATGGTTGGCCCATCAAGTTGACTGAAGTTTGATCTGTATTTAAGTTACTTACAACACCTTTGGACATGATCATAGTATGCTTTATCATAGCAGCTGAATTAGCAATTTCATAGAAAATAGGCAAATGAGCAATATTTACTTATGGATGGGTCTCAGTAATCTGCAACTTAGGATTGAAAGCAGCTCGTATTAAAAAGTCCTCCCTGTCCAGTTTTTACTTGCTGAATAACTGAATTACCTGTACAGTCACTAGTGCTCTTATTTTTTGGCCTAAGGAAGGAGTTGTACTGTTCTGCCAAGACCTTTGATAGGTGAAACCAAATAATATTTTGAAGGAAGTTCTGCTAATGTCTTTTTATGATGAGTGGCATCAGTACTGATCACAGTATGCTCAACCCTTGGATATGCATTTGACAAGAGGTTAGTAAGTGAGTGACACTGCTGTGCCATTAAATGAATATTTTGCTGTGGTGGAAGATTAATTATGATCCAAGTTATCTAGAGCTGTTGTATAGAACACTCCCCTTTTCAATCGTGGGGTACAGACAACAACTTTCTTTTCGTATCGAGCACGTACATTGGTTACATCTGTGAATAGCAGTCATGTTAAATTGACAGGTCGAAGTTTTGTGGCTTGACTTCCAGATTTTGTTCGTGTTGTTGCATGAAGAATGAGGGCAAGGTTGATTGTCAAGGGGTACTCTATCAACATTGTATCAAATGTACAGCATGATGACTGAGGATGTTTAACATTGTTCATAGTAAACAACTAAAATATGACATAAGCTGCAGTGCTTCGGCTCCCTTCAATTTTTGTCTAGTCATACATGTTAGGCACTTCAAGAACCATCCTAGAAATGTTTGAAGGACAGCTTGTTTATGGCAATCTTCTGAAAATGAACCATTGAAGTTCTACTGGCTTTACAGGAGCTCCCTGCGAACAATTTCACCTACTTTTGCTAATACTATTGCATCAGAGTCAGAATTATTTTCCCACATAAATTGTAGTACAGCATCAATGCCCTTATCATATAGAAGAATGACTTCCCTGCCTTAAGAATGGACACTACATTTTGGTATAATTTTAACATTCTTTCTTTTAACCCTGTGGAGATGATTTTCTTTGGTATACTTGCACCAAACTTCTTTAACCTTTCACCTTACAGCTTTGCCATCTTAATCGCAGGATCTGTGCTCTCATTAAATGGGGATTTTTCAATTTTTGTTAGCAATTCAGCTAGGGCAATAACTTCAAAAGAAATTGAGTTTTCTTCCAGTCCAAGATCTTCTTTCTGTAGTTGAATACTGCATGTGGTTGTAGAAGGCTATTAAAGCATTTTCGATGTGTTTGATATACAAGACTGTTTAGTTTAAGAATTGTTGTTTAGTATATTTGGTGCTTTTATATTTAATGATCATTTAGTTTTCATAACAAGAGTGTTCAAAGTTAATTGTTTTAAAAGTAATAGTTATGACAAGTTTTGTTGCATAACTCTGTACAAGTCATAGGTTGTGTATGCATTTTGACTGTTGCACTAAGCTTTTATAATATTGTTGACGTCATCTAGCTTGAAGCTTCTAAGTTTATCTCTTTTATGTGAATATTGTTATCACTAGAAAGCTAGATATTTCTTGATTTTTCTGTCGCATGTGATGAATATGTGCAGATAGAGTGCAAGTAAGAAGTAAAAGTAAGTGAGTGAAAGTAAAGGTGAAGGTAGAATGCGTGATTGTCAGTTTAGTTGTAGCAGGTGATATCTAAGGTGAGTTTCACAGTTTGCATTGTAACAACAGGGAGGAAAAGTAGACAATTACTTAAGGCTCTAGATACAGCTTTGGTAACGGACAGTTATAGTGGTGATTTTGAAGCGAGTTTCACAGCTTGTATTGTAACAACAGAGATAGAGAAGAATAATTCGTCTTGTCAATTGGGTTCTAAAGTAACTGAAACAGCTCGTGTGGACTTTTGACAAAAAAGTGAATTATGTAAAACTCTGGATCCAACTGTGGCTTGGAAAAATCAGCGGGGAAAGAAGACCCTGTTTCCCCGCTGATTTTTCCAAGCCCATCCCTTGGCTGTGGTTTCGCTAGATAGTAGATAGGGACAGTGGGAATCTCGTTAATCCATTCATGCGGATTGTGTGCTGTTCATTTATTGTTAACATTTATCGCCAACAAGTCACAGACACCTACTGTAACGAATTCCGGTTCTATAAAACCTGACTTTGGCGAGCCAGCCAGGAATATACAGTGAAGACAAGACGTGAACACGTTTCTGACACAGAACTGCTCCTAATCCAACATTTGAAGCACCACTATGCAACAAAAATACATTTCCCATTTTCTTGGAAGTTGCAAGACAGGGGATTCACATAAAGTCTGCTTTAATTTCTGGAACGCAATGTCACACTGGGGGGTACATTTTCACTTGACACGCTTTATTTGTAACTGATATATAGGTTCAGCAATTGTAGCAAAGTTTGCAATTAACTTATTGTACCAGGCACACATACCCAACAATGTGATTAAATATTTGCAGTTTCTTGGAGTTGGAAAGTCTGTAACAGCTTTCAATTTGTCATCATTTGTGTGTATTCCCTCAGAAGAGAGTTTAAATCCTAAATATGATACTTGTTATTGGCAAAATGTGCTTTTAGAAACTTTTATAGTAAGATTAACTGGACATATCTTGTAGAAAACCAATTCGAGGTATTTCAAGTGTTGTTCAAATGTGGGTGAAAATACTATAATTTCATCAATAGAAGACTTGGGACATTCAGTTGCTCTTGCTGAAGCCTTATCTATAAGCCTTCGGCAGGTGGCAGGTGCATTTTTAAGACCAAAAGGCATCACTTTAAAATTATAAAGTCTGTTATTTGTTATGAAGGCAGTTTTATGTCGTTCCTCCATCTTAGCAGGTATTTGCCTATATCCAGTGGATAAGCCTCTCACTCTTTTGGCAAGGTATTTATACATAGAGTAGGTCACGAGAGTACAACATCATGTGATAATAAATTTACTTCCTCTTCTGCTACATTAATAGTATCTGTACATCACCGCTAGAAAAGCTGGTGTCAGTTTCATCATCCACACATATATTTACTCAAAATACAAATGATTAACTAGAAGGTGGGTTAGCATTGCAACTAAAATTCATAGATAAAATAAACGATAGAAGGAATACTAAATGAACGAAAAACAAAACCATAATCATAAAAAATAAAATTTGCTATCTCACACTTATTGTCTCTTGAAAAACGAAGTGATGATATTAATCCGCCTGTGTGGATGTGGACTTTGATGAAAAGGAGACAATTATTCAAGGCTCTGTATACAACTGTGGTAACCAACAGTTATAGTGGTGATTTTGAAGTTAGTTTCACAGTTTATATTGTAACAACAGAGACAGAGAAGAACAGTTCATCTTGCCATTTGGGTTCTAAAGTAGCTGAACTAGCCTGTGTGGACTTTTGATGTAAAATAGAATCATTTAAAGCTCTGGTTGCAATCGTGGTAACCCACGAGGTAATGTAAGTGAATTTATCACTGACTATATTATCATAAAAGAGGAGAAGAGAAGTAATTCGTTGTGTCAATTGAGTTCTAAAGTAACTAAACCAGCCTGTGTGGACTTTTGACGAAAAAGTGAATTAGTTAAAGTTCTACATTCAACTGTGGTAAACAATAATGTAAAGACTTTATGTACATATGTTTGACTTGTTTTAAATATATATATTACTTTAAAACAAGTGGATTATGTGCTGTCCGTTTATTGTTTACATAAATCACCAACAAGTCACAGAAAGCTACTGTAAAGTATCCAACCCGTATACAAAAACCTAACACAGTGGTACTATGCATCCTAAGCATGGAATTCTGACATTTCTAAGTTTTTCAAGAGTTTCATAGCACATTCTGCGATCCGAGAGTCTCCGGTGCTTGCCGTGTGCATTTGACCATCTGGCTAATCACAGAAGGAACCCTTTGGCTTCTCAATGGATGCAAGAATCCAAGCATCAGGATTGGATCTCGTTTTGTTTTTAGGTAGGCCATCAATACTATTTCAGATAGTCTTTTCTTTGCTCTCTTTCTAATAGTTCATTTGTGAAGTTTAGGTAGCGTAATTTATGGTGAACGACTTTAATATTGACCCACATCTAAGCTCATATCATGTAACATGGTCAGACTTATGCACATAGGGACACATCTAATTTTCTTAAACTAACAAATATGTGGTAATAGAGTCATAATCAAATACTTTGCCCTTAGCATTTATAATTTCCTGACAGAGAAAATACAGTTATCAGTCTACTGGTATGCAGAAGTACAGGATTGTTCACAGGATCCAGGTGTGATGAATTTACTGTGCTTTGCTGTCATTTTAACTTCACACCATCACCACAATATAAGCTATAATGAACAGCTGCTAATGGTTCGATTAGTACTATGGTCTATGTGTATTTTAGCATTGTTAAGTTATTGGTATCTACTGGTACACACCCGAAAAAAGAAGAGGTAATTAGTTGACTATCTACCTACTTTAAAGATAATGGTATATCATATCTATTTGTATATCTGAGAGTAAAGGTATAAAGCCATAGGATTGTACTTTATAGATACTTATCAATATATGCTCATATAGAAAGAAGACAGAAATAAAGTGACACTCCTGTAGGCACTTAGAGATAAGTACAATTTGCTACGTCAACTGTTTTATCAGAAGCAAGAAGTATAGGCTTAACTGTTTCACCACTGTACTAATAAAGGGCTCATCCGATATGGAATAATAATCATACACAGCATTTCAATCTACTCTCAATTATATAACTCAGTAAAAATATAATTTACTTTATCTTCAATATCAGGAACTAAGAACAGAACATTCTCAACCAGCAGCCATTCCATTTGCAGCCTAAAATTTAAAATCCGACGGGAAGAAGACTAGATCTTCTATTCACTGTTTTGCGCCATAATGGCTACGCCTCCCAGATAAGATGTAAATGTCCTCCACCTCCCTTCCCAAACGTGGAATTTTTTCATCTGTGGCATCCATACTCATACGAAGTAATATGCGCCGATTACATCTGTATCAAATTTGATGCTTTTATTACATTTCGAACGATGTTTCTCTTCTCTGCTAGACTAAACAGCTCATTTGAATCCCAACCAATCTAGCTAGATTCATGTATACATCTCACAGAATAATTAATTATATACACAATGGGCCATATCATGTCCCATTTATAAGTTAGCCCTATCAGTCAGTAGAATTAGGATTCAAATTCACGCCATGGCCTGGTGATTAGGGCGTTTGACTGGAAATCTGTGAGTTGCGAGTTCGAATTCTTTCCCCGAAAATCCTTGCTCTTTCGGCCGTGGGGATATTAAAATGTGACGGTCAATCCCACTTTCATTGGTACAAGAGTAGCCCAAGAATTTGCGGTCGTTGGTGTTGACTAGCTGCCTTCCCTTTAGTCTATCGCTTAGAAATTAATTAAAGACGACTAGCACAGGTATCTCAGTAGTAGCTTTCCAAAAAAACCCAACAAAAACAAACTATTTTTCTAAAGACATTCATGTAAATGTCCATGTTTTATGATGATCATATTAAGCGATATAACTTAATCTTATTTATCATTTATTTTTGTCCCGTAGTTACACAAACAACAAACAAGCTTTTTAACTTGGAGAGCGCCAATTGTAAAAATGTTTTCGAAAAGCGCTAGTGGTTTCGCAGAGTAATCTTTTTTTTTTTTCATCAGCAACAAAATAGGGTAAAATCTAAAGTGTGTAATAACGTAATAAATACTGTTACAAGTTATGTTGCACTCTTTCACCTTTGTTCCTGTTCCTGAAAGAAGTTAAAGCCTCTTTGATAATGTTTTGATGCTCCTTGAATTAGGGCGCTGTTAAAGTACCATATCAGTCATTTGTTTAAGGGTATAAGTCAATAGCCTGTTAGGCAGTACTCATTAGGTATAGTTGGTGCAAGATATAAGAATGTATTTGGTTCATCATACTTATTAATTCATCATACTCATTAATTATGTTTAGGTTTGTTGTTTATAAGGTATAAGTCAATAGCCTGTTAGGAAGTACTCATTAGGTACAGCTGGTGTAAGGTATAAGAAGTTATTTGTTGCATCATACATATTAATTATGTTTAGGTTTATTGTTTATAAGGTATAAGTCAATAGCCTGTTAGGCAGTACTCATTAGGTACAGCTGGTGTAAGGTATAAGAAGTTATTTGTTGCATCATACATATTAATTATGTTCAGGTTTATAATTACCGCCTGATTCCAAAGTGAACGATATATCTTATTCAACAAACAAACGCGGTATTTTAGTGAGCTCGTTATTGCTCTCATGCTATTCAAGTAAAAGCTCCGAAGAAAATAAGCAAATACTGTGTACTAAATGTGTACTGTGGAGTGATGTGCATAATTCTCACAGCTGGTGTAATTATGTTTGTACTACATTCTGTAGAGTGAGATGACATTACTTTCACAGCTAGTTTTCCTAAATCTCTACAGTGTTCTGTGGAGTGATATGATATCATTCTTACTTCTGTTGTCCTTAAGCTTACACTTCTCCGTATTGAGTGATATGACATCAATCTCAATGTTGGTGTCCTTATACCTGTACTACTCTGATTGACCACTTTATTATGACCTATACCTAATAACAGGTTGGGTCACATTTTGCCTGAATAATAACAATGATATGACGTAGCATAGAATCCATAAGATGTTGGAAGTTGTTCTGAGAAATTTTTCCCCATTCAGTCATTAATATTATAAACAAATTACGGAATGAGGTAGACAGAGGGTCATGATGGCAAATTCGTCTTTTAAGTCCATCCAACAAATGCTCAATAGGATTAATATCCAGGGATTATGGTGGTCATGGGAGATGTCTTAAGTTTCCATAATGTTCCTCAAACAATGAATACATAATTTGGGCATGATGGCTGGAAGTATTGTCGGCTTGAAAATAGCTTGGCCCCCATCAAGGTACACACGAAGCATCGTTGGATACACTTGATTAGAAAGTTGTGGCATTCATTCTGCCTTTTAAAGGGACTATGGGGCCAAAGTATGTCAGAAAAACATTCCACAAACCACGACTCCATTACCAAAGGCCACACAAGAGAAGTCAAGTGATTTGTGTAACCTTCTCGAAATCTGTCTTCTCCATTCTGTGCAAAAAAAAAGGTAAAGCCTGATTTATTTGAACACATCACATTTGACTAGTCCTTTTTAGTTTAATGTCTGCACTCTTTATACCACAAAATGTATTTTTTCTTGTTGGTAACTGAGTCCAATAGTTTCCAACTGCCAGTCTTCACTCGTTGCAAAGTTCATTGCAAGGTATGACTGGAAATGGGTGTGGATTGCTCTGCATTGAATATCTGTATCAGTTAGTGTATTGCTTGAATACGACTGGACTTTACCTACGTGTATAACTGTTTTTCTCTTTCTATCATTACATGTTTGATGCCACAATTTACTCTCACAGAAGACATGTTATTCATATATTTTTATTGCTGTTAAACTCAAATGACTAATGTCTTGGAGCAGCGTATCAATGAAACTGTCATGGTCACTGTGGCACCCACCTACTGGATGCACAATCACAACAATTCCTCTTTCGAACATTGCAATATCTTTTCCTTTCTCCATGTCTATTTGACTCACTGCAAATGTGCTTGTTCTAGACATTTATAGTGCTGCAGGGATCAAATGCACATCATGTGATGAACCTAACATCTATCTACAGCTCAGGTCAGATCCAAGTTTGAAAGGATGCATAAATCCTAATGTAGTGACCAATCAATGCATATTTATATAGGATTTTAAGAATCCATAGTAGTATTTAGGATGGCATTTGAGTGGCAGAAGTTGTCTGCCACCAAAGGGTGCGTTGCTAGGAGTGTGGTGAGGTCCTATGATTATGTCATCATCACCAGAGGGTGCATTACTAGGGATGCAATGCTAGGAGGGGTGACAAAGGGAGTGTACATCATCAACACCAGAGAGTGCGTTGCTAGGAGAGGAGGTGACGTCATATGATTACGCCATCAACATTATAGTTTTTTTCTTCTATATGCTAATATTTGAGCAAAATACTTATTTCATTGATTGTTTTTACGCATTTTTTAACATGATGATAAAAACGTTCTTTGCAAAACATTTGATCTTTGCATATCATTTCATTATATTTATAGTTTTCACTTATATAATTAATTTAGTGTATCTGTGGGATTTCTCAAGTTCCTGAAGTCAATGGATGTTTTCAATGTCCAATTCTAAGAAACATGTTTTTTTGTTTTCTAATGAAACTTTATAGTCTAACACTACTTTGTGGGATTACAGAGAACTCTCGACTTTGACAAATTCTAAGAAATATGTGTGTTTTTATTTAATTTAGCTGAACTGTAATTTCAAACTCCTGTCATCCATTATATGAGTCAGTCTGCAAAAGAAAGTAGATAATCAGGTTGTTTTCTTACATGTGATTCTTATATGTCTTTATATTTTGTTCTTGGTCATTATTACTAGTTTTTATACATATACTTGCTACATTTTACTAATTACTACTACTGTTATGATTTTAGTATACTTCGGCTGCGACGAAAAATGCAGTTCATAATCAGATGAAACAACAACAAGGTTCGTTGATCCTAATTAAGAAGAGATGATCCGCCAGAACAATGTATGCATATCCAGTGAGAAATGACAGTTATATTGCGATAGCTAAGTTCAGTGAAAAACTGAACTACACATCTGTCAATACAGAGACTATGAAAATGACAAATTATCCCCCATGAATGGTTTAATGTTTTCCCCAAGATGAGTGGCAAGAATTTAAACAATGGACTCCATCACTGAAAAAGGTTATTCAGCTTAAATCTGATCAGGAGTTTTCACTGGAACATTTCAATCACATCATTCATGTTGTATGTAATGATTCTATTAAACTTATTACTCATTTTAATGTTAATATTATTTTTCTAATTCTTATTAATTTAAGTAAACCAGAATGGTACAGATTATGTGAACAGATTTGTATATAAATCAATTAACTCAAGATGATTCATAGTTAATATCTGATAATAGTGAAAATCTTTCATATAAAAGCTCAGAAAAGAGAACCGTAAGGCATTTGATGTTGATGATCCCAGTCAAGTGTATCGTACATGCGTCATGTTAGATCGTTATGAAGGTGTATGGATGTATTTCAAGTCTGCCCTATCTCAAGTTGATAAATATATTATTCAAGAAAAAAATGAGTAAGTTAAACTTGCATGAATTTACTGATTTGAGTCTCTGAGGTGCATTTGAGAAAGGTGATTTCATTCAAGATTCATTTGACTTTCACTGTAAATATTACATTTGATGAGTTCAACATGTGAAAGAAAACTTGATTTGTAATTACTGTTAATATCATTTGTATAGCATTTCATTATTCTGAATAAAAGAAAACATGATAATTTCTTTCTGTTTTATATATAAATCAATTTATAACAATGATCCGATCATTTTGTCAATGATAAATAATAGAAAGGAACATTCACATAAATGTTTTTACAAGAAAGTATGAACAGACATATCATTAATATCTTTGTGTGATCCAAGTTTCTTTGACAGTTTTTGTTTCAACATATTTCTACAATGGTAATATACAATATTGTCCACACGAACGAATATGGTCCTTGCAGCGCTTTTTTTGTAAGTCCACATTCAAAAGTTCTTTTTGATGAATCTTCTTATATTCGGGTTATGTGGAGGCAGTCCTAATGGATCAATTTCTTCTTTTTTCTCATTTTTACATAGGTAAATACAGATCCATTGGCTACCAGGTTTATGACTGTGATTTGTATTGACGATATAGTTCTTTTATGCAGGGTCGGGTTGTTGATCACTGACAAACACTCCCACGAGCTTCTTTTGCATATAAAAATATTGTGGGAGTATCGAATAAATTTTTATAGCGTTCATAGCTTAAATATGAGGTATGATATTTCTAGACTGACCAATTTCTAGAATGGACCGGAACTCAGTATAGGTGAGAACATTTATATAGTTGGGTAAGGAACTACCAAAACATATCTCAATTCGTAAATTACCCTGTTTCACCAAGTTAAAGCGTGAATCTCCAGCCGACAGATCGGATGTGAGCTCAAAGGCATATTTGTATATATTTTTCCGATTATTCATCATATCCTATATCAATTCCTTGATTTTGAAACTGTTTTCCCATTCATACATACAATTCAGCATCAAAATCAGATTATAAAGATCGAGCACATTGATTGTCAAAAAATTGATACTGTACGTTTGAAAATGTATGGATTTTTCTTCCAAGATCCGTTAAATGCATTGTTAACAACACATCCTATAAGAAGACGTGTAGGTACTTGACCTAAAAGTGTGTTATTGATAGATGCTTGTAAGTTTCCCTGAGGAATTGAAAATGGTTTGCACATTATATACATTTCAAAGAATACTGAGCTGTTTCTTTCTGAAAGGCTTTAGCATGCGACAGAATACTGATGGACTGATCTGGACTTTTCTAACATAGATAGAGAAATATGTTGTAGAACAACCTTGAATCGTGATTCTTTGCTTGACATAATACAAAATGCATCTTTACTTCTTATGATATGAAGTTTTAAACATTGGGCAAGAAGTTGTTTTGTAAAAAGATGTCCAAATGTAGACGGCCAAATCATGTCGACAGTGTGACTACTGTATATATTTATGTGTTGGTCTTTGCCTTCGTCGTTCTCACCATCATTAAAATCGAGATCATCAAAACTACCCGTCGTGTCTTTCATCCACATGGACAATGTCAAATGACTTCTCTTAGCTTCTCCACTATAACTCAGTAGAGTTTCTATGTACGATTTGCAGGTTTAAAGATTGTGAGACAAAGAAATTAGCTTGTAATTCAGGTGGACATCCACATGAAAAAAATAGAAACTGAAAAACAGATTGACTGATGCAGACTTATCTTCATTTTTTTATGTTGGTTCCATAAGGTCTGACAGTCTTTGTCTTCATATGAAGATATATGATTGTGCTGAATCTAGGTATTCATCTCCTGAACTTGATATAGAAAATTCGATGGTCTTTTGTCAGTCACTGATGATAGAGGATAACATTTTGTTTACTGATCCTCTCCAATCACGGTTCGTATGAGAGGGAGAGAAAACAAGAATAGCTCAGACTCTGTACACTGACAGGACTTTTCATGGGGCATGAGGGACATGGTTACTTGTAAATAAAAATATGGAGTTGATGTTATTCATCTCTTTATTTTAACTATTCTAAACACGGGACCTTCATGTTTCTTCATTTATTAGGTAGAGCAATCTGTTTTGACATCTCAGGCCAAGTTCTGAGCTCCTTGTATAGCTCGTAATTTTCCTGCATGAGCAAGAGATTTTGTATGACGTCTGATGCTAAATTTATGCCTGACTGAGCAGCTTGTTTTCATGAGGATAATGTCTCATTCTTTAGAAAAGATATAGCTACAAAATAGGTTGCTCAATATGTCTCCTAATCCGTGACTTCATTTCCATTAACTACGAGCATAATAAGGTAAACCATTTCACTCCTGGTAATCGTAATGTGTCTTAGACAGTATGAATATAAAGAAGTTTCCACAAAGCTTAATCAGTTTATTTGTGGAAAACTCCTTAATAAATGTGACCAACATTTTCTATAAATATTAATAAATATAAATAAACAAAACACAAAAAGGCAAAATGAATATTAGAAGTTTATCTCAATCATCATTTTATATTAACGTATATCTGAAATCAAAAACTTATTGAACATAACACAGAAAACATAATATCCTGTAATGCTATTGTACTTTTATTACAAACAAGCAATAACATAAATACTACAAAAGTTAAATTAATATAATATTAATCCTATATGCATAAAGTTTCATTCAATGAATATTAATCAGTTTCTCTATGACATCAGTTAATAACCAATCTTTTAATTTTTCTAACTCTGCAATTGTATTTATATTCCATAACTCCCTGGGGAGTTGGTTCATTATATATATGGTATTTTATACTCGTTTACTCTTGTTCCATAGTTACTATTGTAATTTGGATTGTCATAATACTTATTTTCTAATGTTATAGTATTATATATATGATTTTAGTACTTTATGATTTAAACTATAATAGGAATTCAAAATTATCATGTATTTATGAAGTGCATTTACATAAAATAACTGATTTCTTATAATTTTATTTGTTAATGTAACATTTGCATTAGGTTCGTCGTTTTTATTTAAGATTATCATCTTAAACATTCTTTTTTGAATTATATTTATTTTTTAAGTGAATGTTACTTGTTGAACCATATATTGTCAATCCATAACGTATAACAGATTCTGCTAAAAATGCACAAATTATTTTTTTTACGTTAATTGGTAAAATATTCTGTATCCTCCATAATTTTACTGTAATAGGTCTTAATTTATTGTAAATCATATTTTTATGTTTAGATCAACTGAAAACATCATCTATAATTAGCCCTAAGTATGTCTTAGTATTAAC
>NW_013669110.1:65663-70915 GCF_000517525.1 Limulus polyphemus
TAGTTAGTTTAGATCAACTAGAAACATCATCTATAATTAGTCCTAAGTATGTCTTAGTTATTAACTATTTCTATATACGTACATTTACAATCAGAATACTGCTAATTATTTACAAATATATGTTTATATTTCTTAATACATCTTTGATCATGAATCTGTAAAAATTGTTGCTAATAATATTTGTATATTGTGTGTGAATTATCATAGTTTTTGTTTTATCAGTATTCATATATATTTCATTTATATTAAGCCAATACCTTAAACTATTAAAATCAACGTGTAAAATTTCTTTACCAACTTCCACATCAACACGTGTTACAGTTAAATCTGTATCATCTGCATATTAGTATATTTTACTATTTAAACTTATATTACAATACCATTAACATATAAATTAAACAGTAGTGGACCTAAAATAGAACCTTGTGGAACACCATATTTTATAGTTATTGGATCAGTCATTATTTCTTGTTATTGCAACCCTATTACTCAAGTAATTCATGAACCAGTTATGTAACTTCCCCCTTATACCAATCACGTATAGTTTATCCAGCAGTATTTTATGATTTAATGTATCAAAAGCTCCACTTAAATCAAGAAACAATAGAAGTACTTTTATTTTTATCTAATTGCAAATTTACATCATTTGAAAAGTTTAGTAATGTAGTACTTTTTTCTTTAATAAATCGATATTGACACTTGTTAATAATGTTATTTTTTCAATAAAATCCAACATTTTGTTGTATACATACCTTTCCATTATTTTTTCAATCACAAGTAAAATGGAAATTGGTCTATAATTATTGAAATATATTTTTTTTATCTGACTTATAGATAGGTTTTATCATTGATATTTTGAGTCCATCATATATTTCCCTTCTTCATAAGTTAAATTTAATAGGCATGTTATAACCCTTGCTAATACGTTAATACATCGTTTTATGTATCTTAATTGCTTATCATCAATTTCTGGTCCTTTGTTAAGATTCATTAAATTTACTATATTAATAAATTCTTCTTTTGTTATTGGAGGAAAATAACTTGTACTAGTCTGTGAAATTACACTCTGAAGATAAGTTTTTCTATTTGTGACATAATTATTATTATTTTCATTACTATGGTTACTTTTAGATTATTTATAAACTTTCTATTAAAATCATTTACTAAATCTGAAATACTTATGTTTGTCTGATATAATTTCGCTATAGTTTTTCGTCAAGTGATTCATCACTAACATGATTATTTACTAATTCATTAATACATTTCCAAGTTTCTTTCATTTTATCCTGAATCTTCGAAAATCTTGCCATATAATAATTCTTATTTGTCTTTCTTATAAAACACGTTATAGAATTTCTCATTGCTTTGTAAACTGCTTCATTTGTTTCATTTTTCTGATATTTATACTTATGGCATAATTTATCCTTTTCTTTAATTAACTCCAAAATATCTGAATCTATCCAAGATTTATGTTGTGTATACTTCTTTCTTATCCTAATCTCAAACATTTTTGAAATTCAATTTCATTTAATACACAAACCAGTCTTTTATACATTATCTCAGGATCTTTTGTCTTAAGAACTCTTTCCAATTATAGCTTTTTATATCATTTATAACACTGTATATTTTAACTTTATTAATCACTAAAACATTTTCTATGCTCTTTCTCATAGTTTGTTTCATTGTCTTTAAATTGCTTTTTAAATTAACCAAAATTATCCTATGATCTGATATTTTTTACTTGATCACATAACTTTTTATATTCATACCTGTAAGTTTTGTATACACATGATCTAAATAAGATTTAACCACCTTTCCACTTCTCCATTCTGATCTTGTGTTAACATTTATATTTTGTTGAAATCCATTAAAATGTAAGAAATTCTGACAGTCATTCATCAGATTACTATTTTCATTATTTTTCTTTATTATTGATATTTATATCACCAAGGTATACTATATGTTAATAGTTTTTAAATTTATTTAGCAATTTTTCCAAATTTAAGATATAAAGATTAAAATTGTAATTTGGAGTTTTGTAAATTGGAATTATTAACACTTTATAATAATTTACCTCAACAGTATATGATAATATTTCAGCATTTTCTAAAGTTAATTTCACTAATTCTATAGGTAAATGTTTTTTTTATAAAACCTAACTCCTCCTTTATTACTTCTATATTTATAAATTTTTTGATAGCTCTCCAAGTTATAATTTTAGATTTCATGTTCTTTTAGAAATGTCTCTGTGATTATTAATACATTTAACAATATCGAAATTTCACCAGCAGCTGTATAAAAATAGGCCCACTTATTTAGAATATTGATATGTAACAAATTCAAAATATCACCTTCAATATGTTCTAATTTGTATATAACATCATTTATAGTTTCTACTTTTTTACAATTTATATCAGTGTTTCGCTATTTCTTCAATTAACATCCATAGATTACAACAAATTACAATTCAATTTTCAATTTATTATATTCTCAGTCTCTGATTTCCTTACAAACACATTACCATTTTTTGTCAAAATACATTTATAGTTTTTCTTTTAATAATGTTCTTGCCTTCCAAATAGTTCTTTATTAGCAGCTGTTAGATTTTTATTTATATAAACTTAGTCTTCACCCATATTCTATTGGATTTGACTTTATTCTTATTATTAAACCATTTCTCTTTATCGAAAACACTTTTGAATTTAACTATTATTATGCTATCTTTTTACTATTATGAACAGGTATTCTATGAGCCATTAATATTGCATCTTTTTTATAATCTGGTATACTAAACTTATCAGCCACTTTGTGTGGAATATCTTTCAGTTCCTCATTATTTTGTTCTATATTCCTAAATCTCTAAATTGGTTCTTCGTTCATAATGTTTCAGATCATGAACTTAAATCAATATTTTCCAAGTTAAATCACTGTTTTGAATAATATTAGTCTTCAAACTTTCCGCATCCTTTTTTAATATATTGTTGCGTCAGCGAGGTCACGTGACTAGTATCACGCCACCCCTTTCTAGAAATATCCTATTCCTTCAAGAATGCCCTAGCATTTACTAGATATGTGTTAGTCTTGTATATATAAGACGTTTACAACGTGACGGGACAACAGTGTAATGAGTAATTGAACTGCAGTCAGAGAGAATATTGTTAAGCACGTGAGAAGTTCGTTGAGAATTATAGCGCGACTGTTGAAATTAAGTGCATCGCAAAATTATATTCAGAAAGAATAAACCAGTTTTGTTGAAGAAAGGACTTGTTTCGCTAAAGTTTCGTCGGAACGAAGTTACGGAAAATTAACTAACGACTGGAGACGTAACAATATTGATATCTTCTGTATGTTTGCTTTGTATTAAGGATATTTCATCATATTTTGCTGACAAAAAGTTTATGGAATCTTTGATTTCATTTATATCCATTTGTATTTCATCTAACATGTTTAATGTTGTGTTTATATTTTGGAGCAAAGTAGTTTGATTCTGTAAATCATGTTCTGTCACATCCAGAGTTTTTAGGATCTTCTCTTGATCTCTAATATGAGTAGATTTTAAGGAATTCATTGTTTCAGTAACATTTTCATTTACTAGCTTTCCGTTGTTGTTTGCTGTCAAATTATATTTTCCATCACTGAATAAACCAGAATTTTTCGATCGTTTACTCGTATCTCGTCAGCGGTATGACAATTTTTTGGCATTAGACATACGTCTATATGTCGTCTTTGACAATCCACTACATTGATATTGAAATGAACCCTTACAAATTCCAAAACATTTTACATAGTCTCCATCGACAGGCAAAGTCTTTATACAAATATCACAAAATTTAGAAGCCATGTTATCAATTATTTCTATGTATGATGTTTTCACTAAGTAAAAACTCTTTTCATTATAAAAAGCATACGATTATAAGCCTAAGCGTTAACCATGCCAATGTAAAAACACTTTTCATTAGTCCTTCTTTTTATTATAATCAAAAGCAATCTGTTTAGAATTTTTTCTTTTCAATTTCAAACGGCTCACAATTATTCAAATATACTGAAAAAACCCATAATTTCACAAGAAAGGATTTTAATACAGGGTCGAATAATACTGAGGCTCCATCATTTATGTTCACACTGACTTTTTGAGTGAATGAATGGTAAGTAAATATAGATTTAGGACGTGATTCTATTAATAGGCTTAAGATACTAATTAAATCTTCAGGTTCTTTGTAATGACCCGGTGTAATCTAAATAATATTGGTAACAGTATGGGGGCTAGAAAAGTAGGAGAACCATCCGGTACCATCTGGCATATTATGTCAGTTATGTGGATATTGTAGTTCGGTTAAGGCCACTTCTCACGAACCCTCAAGGTTGATAGATCTCGTAAGATGAATGACATAGTTTGTAAGAGTATTGTTGGCAAAATATTTCATAGAACTATTACGAGGTAACCTCACATACAGTTGATCCATGTCAAATAAGGATTGATAAAGTCATGTTTATCATTTTATGATGGCAAGTGATTCAGATCCATCTGAGAGATCCAGCTACTAAATTTATCAGGACATTCTTTCCATTTTATGAAATACTATTTGCTTTCACCTCCTTCCCGTTCACATAATATTTCTTCTACAATATAGACGTTATTGGGCACTTGATAACTCGTAGTAATTCTGATTCATAAAATGCTCCATTTACATTTTCTACGAGATAATCTTGCAGCTTATATGCCGGCGGATTTTTCTTTAATCTCTTGTAAATTGTAAAAATTCTATCTCTGCATCCAGGTATACAACCTTTTTTTAAATTGATTCTTGGCTTTACTAATACATACTTGATCTTCCACTTTGAATCGAAATTTTACTTTTGTGGGTGGTTTGTAAAGTATTTGCAACACCACTGACAGATTAGAGTATTAATTCATAGGTTTCATTTTAATACTGCAATAATACAATTGGTTATAGACTAGACTTTTCAATACGATAATATACTTTTGTTTCATGATGAGTAAAATAGTTCCAAATTATAGTTTTAAGAGTAGAAATAAATCTTTCTACTGTTACGACAGTGGAAGTCATGCGACGCTGGGAGCATGCGCACTGGAGTTTCTAGAAAGATCGTGACTTATCGCGGAACCTCACGAATGTCCCAGCGTTTGCTAGATGCCCTCTTTTTTTAGTATATAAGCCGGAGATAGACTGAAGAGAGATAATTGAGTCAAGCGAACAGTAGGCACCGTAAGTAAAGTGTGTGAATCGCTG
>NW_013669110.1:71915-75903 GCF_000517525.1 Limulus polyphemus
TAGAGTGTATACATCTTGACAACATAACTAGTCTTTGACCTGTTTTAGAGTGATAGATTTTCCTAATGCTTTCACAGACCTAAGTAAAGGCTGTACTCTGCCATAACTAGCAGGATGTTTAGGACTATAACAGATAGATTGTAGTGTTTGATTCACATTAGACATTACTTACTACATTTGATTAACGTACACCAACTATTTTTATTTGGTTTACCATCAACACTCTCTCTAACAGTAGTCATAATTTGACTTTTACAACAGGCCAAATCCAGTTGGGTTAAAATTCTTTTAGTTTTATAGTATGTCACTGATCAGATCAGATATGTTGCTGTTTGGGATGGATCTTTCACTAATCATTAATTGTACTCGAACATTCCACGTTAAATTCTCACTGGCATGTATTAAGTTTAATATTATTTCACCTTTCATTTTACATTTCTGAGGAATGTTGTCGACAATATCCAAATTTTCATGAGTCAGCAATTTTTCTGGGCTATATGGAAGGTTTGATGATGGTGTTGCAGCTGCTTTATCATCTTGACTATACTGTTTATGAGTAACATATCATTATGTATGACACATGTTATATCTTTATCGATAGAGTTTAAAACTTTATGAACTGGTATTTTATAAACTTTAGGTTGATAAAAGAAGTGTGCAAGTTATTCAGGAACAAAAATCAGTTGTTTTGTGTGTTCCATTTTTTTAAGTCTAACAGCTTTACCAATAGTCGTTCCTGGCAAACCATCAAATAACGAGAGTATTGGTGCTAGAGTAATAGTAGAAACCCACCATTTTGTATTAGTAAGTTTTATTTCTGTTTAATTAGTGCTTTCTTATCAGCTAATTCTCTCGATAATGACTTGTATCCTTTAAGTTTCTGCTTTTGTGTGTTCATTATGGGAAAGTAACAATTTAAAAATTTAAAATGCATTCACAAATACACATAATAGATCCGTTTTTAACTCCGGCAAATATTCCTTCAATCTGTTTACATGTTGCTTTAGGTAATGCACTGTGCAGCTTTTGATGTTGGCTAACTCTAAGTGTCACGATGAATAAATGAAAAAGAGATTGTATGCGGAACATATAAAAACTATCTATTTACACATACATTTAATTAAGTACAGTGTATAAAACTGAATATTTACAAACCAATCAGATACAACATCAACTTTTTTAACACTACAATGGTAATAGTTTCTATTATGAAATGGACAGTGTGAAGTCGATTTATAAAGTTGATTAACCATGGGCTTCTAAACAATTTCAGGTTAGAACAAGAAATTTTAAGAAGACTTTTCAACAACTCGCTTTCTCTCTCCCCTTTGTAGAAACATTGGTAAAGTTCTCATTGTTGAGAAAATTTGGAGTAAACCATCTAATTTTACAACAGGACGTCCAATTGTTGCATAAGTACTCATAGTACTTGGGACCACCATTGACCTACGATGTAATGAACATTGTGATGAACATCAAACGCATCTGTAAATTCTCCAATATAATCGTCTAGAGGTTGATCATTAAATCTTTCTGAAATGTAAACAATGCTATATGTATTGTAATACAATCCAGACAAACCTAACTTCTAAAGTGTGTGGTACAGTTTTGGATGAGCATGAGCAGTGATAAAAGCCTTCAGAAAGATGTTGGTTTGATCTTTCTGAGGCAGATACTCATGCTTGTGTCTTCAACGAAGAGCAATTACTTTGAATTGAACTAAATTAACATCTGTCATTACTTTAGTATTATCATTCATTAAATCATGTTACGTAGGTCAGTTGTTATTTGTCCTCAAACATACCACAACTTCCCCAAAAAGAATTAAGACAAATACTTCCAATTGTACTCTTTCCTTTTCAGCATACTGAACAATATAATCCTGTTTTGCCTCTGATGTTATGTAGTGAAAGGGCCATCCTGAACTTTTCTGTTATGTTTTAAGAAATGTATCAATACACTCCTTAAAAAGATAACTGGATTTATGAGGAAAGTGGTATATTTAACATATCTTTATTATCTGATAGCCACACTCGACTGCTTTTTTCACTTCTACAGTGATCCATGTACCAGTGAATACTCTCTCATTATTATAGTGATGGCATGATGGTGGTAATCTTCAATCTACAAGTGACTCACGTAAAGGGAAAGTTAATTTACCCTTACTTCTCAAAGGCAAAACAGGGTGATGGAGTTTCCTCGGAGTTAGCATTTTACTCTTTGTGAAATCAGAAAAGTTTGTGGTTATGATGATAGGATGTCCCACTGGATACTCACGGTATTTGTTCATTCATGGATATAGGGATGTAAAGTCAACGTACTTCATCTTTCATCCCTCCTTAACATCATATAAAGTCTTCTTATATATTCCTGTTTCCAAATCGATATGACCCAATAACCCAGAGCTTCGAGTTGTTGTTCTCTCTCTAAAGTCTGTTTAGAACAACATTCTGTGTGTCTGAATCATAGCATATATTACATTAATGATAGTAATACTCGCATATAGTGTTGTGCTCTTTGCAGAAGCCATCTACTTTATAATATAAAATTCGTTTCTCACCTTCATTAAGTGTATGTTGGACCCTGACCCCCTCAGATTTCTGAATGTAATCTCATCATCTTATACTTACCTGACTGTGATTATTGGATATAAAATATCCGTGGTTAAGTACAAGTACAATAGACCATACTAGTATAATCTTGCTTCTGTATATGGCCATGCATACAGAAGCTATGGTCGTGTATCTGAAAGGGTCGTAGGTTGTGACAAACTCATTCCTGAACTGTAGACAACACCCTTGGAGTATGTCGACGTCTGATCAACAATACTTAAAAAGGAAAAACAAATAATAAATGTAATGTATAACCTTCAACTACTTTTAAGAGTAAATACTAAAAATAATGGTTAACTTTCAACAAATTTTAAGAGTAAAAGAATAACTTTCAACAGCTTTTCAGAATAAAAAAATAATTACAATGCAGAACTTTCAACATATTTTATAAACAATGTATAAAGACAGCGATAAGTTGTTTACCTGTACATCTTGTCTTGTCTTGTCAGTACCAATCCAAGAATTCCTATTCTTACAGTACTGACACGGTGTCGCGAGAGTAGAAGCTGATATTGAGTATGTGTCCTCGATACTTTTGGTTTGATTGTATGTTTAACAGATGAGGAAAATATCCTTTCTGTAACTCAACTAAATAAAAGTTTTAAGGAATTATGATAAAGCCATTTGGATGAAATTAGGATATCTATAATTCCAATCTTTAGGCTTTTGACAGTCATGATCATTATCTTTTAGCCATTAACAATAATGTCAAGTTTTATCTCTTGATGATTTAATATAAAGTGACTGTCAAATCCTTTCATGTTATGAACTATGGTTATATAATGTCCATGTTTCTTGGAAAACAAGAATTCACAAAACTCACCACAAGAATTATAACCTTAAACATTGTTTCCTTTTAGTTAAAATCGTGGACCGCACAGTAATTCACATTATGAATTCCAGTTTCTTTGACCATCTCAAAATAAATAAATAAATATTTCTTATAGGAATTTTAAACTTCATTTGACTGAGGAAAACATTTATGATTAGATGATGTGACAAATCATAATTTCATTTTATGCATTTTATTTCATCACATCGATGAAGATCTGGACAACATTATGTCCTGTCAATGATAAAAAAAAGTAATAGTTGATCATTTCAATCATACTAAGAACCGCTCAACAATAACATACTGTTACAACAGTGGAAGTCACGTGACGCTGGTAACACGTGATGAGTTTGTTGAAGATTCGCGAAGAAACAAGATGTATGCTTTTTGTATATATAAGACCGGTAAGAAGTTTGTTTGTTTGTTTTTTGAATTTCGCGCAAAGCTACACGAGGGCTATCTGCGCTAGCCGTCCTTAATTTAGCAGTTTAAGACTAGAGGGAAGGCAGCTAGTCATCACCACCCACCGCCAACGCTTGGGTTA
>NW_013669110.1:76539-94045 GCF_000517525.1 Limulus polyphemus
CAGAGACGTAACAATACGGTAAATCTACATTGTTTTCTTTAAGTTACATCACATTTTGAAATGTGAATGATAGTGTGATTAGTTCCTAACAATTTAGTGTAGAATATTCTGCTTGCGAAATAAAATTTGGTGTCAACATTATTCACGCCTGTTCTTCCGTCATTTAAAAAGTGAATGTTGAGCTTTATCTACGTGCACAGACAGCCTTTCAAACGGAACGCGGAAAGCGGTCGCCGTAAACAGGAGACAGACGAATGCTCAGACAGACACCACGGTTCCCAATGTATGTACGATATACCCAACTGTGTATCTCTGTCTAGTTACCCATATTTCCATCTATCCATATGTGTAACTTCTTATTATGTTAGTTTCCACTAAATGAGAAAATAAGTCGAGAAACTGTTATGTATTGCATCTGTTTTGTCCGCACATTGCGTTTCTTAGGGGCAGAGTTATAACAATATTTTGTGCCACGTGGTGCTCACGCACAAAATTATGGGCTTGATATTTCAAAGGCATCAATTCAATTTATTTCCGTAGCCCTTGCTATATAACATATCCAATGAACCCGCTAAAAGATTGAACGATGAGACGTCGAGCTGTCTCCTGCCCCCAAATCTGTCATCAAATTAACTCGGATAGATAATCCTGCGTGACTTGAACCTGGACAACCTCCACCAGTGTAACCAACATTCTAAGGCCCACCCGTATCAGCCAGTGCGTTCGTTGGTCAGTAATTAATAGCTGACCTCCCAGATGGACTAAAATTTGTTTAGGTTTTTTTTATCAGCAGAGAGCAGGAATAATTAAACCACCAATGTCATTAGTTGTTATTTTTAACCGCAACTGGCGTATTTTATTGTTAAACATGGATTTTGAAATGTTGTTTAATTAGAGGAGGATACTGAAATATGCAAAATGGAATATTTTTATCTTAATTTATGGAAGTTTGTTTGTAATTAAGCACAAAGCTACACAATGAGCTATCTGTGCTCTGCCCACCACATACCGCTGTGCCACTGGGGGTTAATTTATGGAAGAGAATAGTTTCATTAAATCACTTTTTTGTGTGTGTAAAGATCCGTTATGAGATTTCTTATAAATGAACAAAATAATTACGGCGATCAGGGTGACCTTGACCTCTAAACAAGGGATAGTAATTTCATCAAATATATTCTTTTACGTGAGTTTCAAAAATATAGATGGTGACATTCACCGTAACCTTTGAACTACTAAGGTTGAGGCGCGGGTTTGGACTTATTGTAGAACTGACGAGCCGTATTCAAATCTGTGCGAAAAAATATGTCCACACTTAAGCTCTGGGTGTTTTAACAATTACAATCAATTCTTTACGCGGATGGTGGGTGATATGACACTGCTGACTGGCTACATTCGCTCTAGTTATTAGTTGAGAATTAGGGACGGCGACAGATAGCTTTAGTAGCTTTGGCATAAATACAAATTGATAACTGCTATTCAATATTTACAAACCAAATGCGTATTTTGCGTGTAATTTTTCCACTCAACAAAACCAGTTCAACATTTTTTTGTTTCTTTTAAAAAATCAAATTATCTATATAGCGTATTTTTAGATTTAGCTCTGTGTTTGTCGATTGCAATGTGTTATAACGGATGACTCTATGATATTAGTAAAAAAAATTAAAGAACAATAATACAAATTACATTCCAAATAAGTGTTGGGGAATAATTTTAATGTTCCGTGAACTAGAAATTAAGTTTTAGCGGTGTTATTTGAAATCAAAACTAACTTCAATAAACCAGAAAGTAAATTTGCACGACGTTACTTTAAACTGGATTTAACTTCAGTAAACTAGAAGTAAATTTGAGCGGTGTTACTTTAAGCCAAGATATCTTCAGTGAACCAGGAAGTAAATTTGAGCAGTGTTACTTTAAGCCAAGATATCTTCAGTGAACCAGGAAGTAAATTTGAGCAGTGTTACTTTAAGCCAAGATATCTTCAGTGAACCAGGAAGTAAATTTGAGCGATATTACTTTAAACTGGAACTAACTTCAGTGAACTAGAAAGTAAACTTAAGCGATGTTATTTTAAACCAGAACTAACTTCAGTGAACCAGAAAGTAAAAATTTTAGCGATATTACTTTAAACCCGAACTAACTTCAGCGAACTAGAAAGTGAACTTAAGCAATGTTATTTTAAACCCGAACTAACTTGAGTGAACCAGAAAATAAAACTGAGCGACGACAGAGCGGGCAGAGCACAGATAGCCCATTGTGTAGCTTTGTGTTTAATTACAAACAAACAAACCAGAAAGTAAACTTAAACAATATTGCTTTAATACGGGACTAGCTTTGTGAGGGCCCGGCATGGCCAGGTGGTTAGCGCGCTCGACTCGCAATCTGCGGGTTCGAATCCCTATCACCCCAATAATGCTCGCCCTTTCAGCCGTGGGGGCGTTATAATGTTACGCTCAATCCCACTATTCGTTGGTAAAAGAGTAGCCCAAAACTTGGCAGTGGGTGGTGATGACTAGCTGCCTTCTCTCTAGTCTTACATTGCTAAATTGGGGACGGCTAGTGCAGTTAGCCCTCGTGTAGCTTTGCGCGAAATTCAAAACAAACAAACAAGCTTTGTGAGCCAGAAAATAAAATCTAACAATTTTATTTTAAATTTAAACTCACTTCAGTGGTCTAGAGATTAAATTTAAACAATGTTACTTTAAACAGGAACTTACTTCAGTGGACCATAACGTAAATTTGAGCAATGTCACTTTAAATCGAAACTAACTTTAGTGAACCAGAAAGTAAAGTTAAACAATGTTACTAGCTAAATTTAGTAATCTAGAAAGTAAATTTTAGCAATACATTAAAGCGAAATTAACTAATGTTATGTAAGTAACAAAATAAAGAAATACCACCTATTGCTACAAATTGCTGGGTTTAGACAAAGTAAAAGAATGTTTTAAACAATACCTTATTTTCACAGATTTCTAATAAAATATTCATACCCATTTGTTTTTACATTGGCTGTTAGCATTCTGTTCACAGCGGGAAATCGAACTTCGGATTTTAACGTTGTAAGTCTGTAAACTTACCGCTGATCCACCAGAAAAAAAAAGAAAAGAAAAAACGTAAAGTAAAAACTACAACTTATTTATTGCACATCGACAACTTTTGGAATCGTGTCAAAGTTCAATATTTCTAATCCCTTTAATATTCTGATAACATTTCTTTTTTTTTTACAAATCTATGGAAACATAACAAAATATAATATTTACTTTGCTGTATTTCCAACAAGAAGAACTGTAGGAAAACGGTTAGTATCAGTTTTTATCATGTCGAAAGTAAATTCTCAACATCCTCAGCAGTTTGTATTAGTTGTAATTACCAAAGTGTGAGCTGATGATTTAACGTGCTTGTTACCAGGGTCTGAAATATTAAGGCATTCCTGTCATCAGAGTATTTGGGGGTCACTATTATCAGGAGGTGCGAAAATACTAAGATGGATTTAAAGACGGTGAGAAAAGCTTTGATAATCATTGGTTTGGACTTTTTTTCTTAAATTAACGAAAGTATAATTTTTCATTCTCGTGGCTTTTTGGCCCCGGTGAGAACCGTACCCTAGTGGATATGTGGGAAAACACCGATAGCTGCATAAGACTGTTTATCGCTTTCATAATTACTTGTAACGTTGATTGAAAATTGACATAAATAAAGTCAACCACTCAGTTAAAATCAATATTTCAACGAACTCGGCGAATATATTCTTACATTCAAGATAGTGTAGAAACTACGAGACTAGTGTCAGTGGTCAAGGTAGTGTGGAAACTCCGAGGCGAGTGTCAGTGATGAAAGTAATGTGGAAACTCCAAGATGGGTATCAGTGGTCAAAACTGTGTGAAAACTGATTGATATAAAGTATATTTTATTAGATTACTTAGCTTGATCATCAGGAACTATCATCAAAATATGAACATGTAAAATGGTTCGTAATTTTAAAGCTATTTTAGAGCCTTATCATATCGTCGCAGTTCATGTCGCCACGTCTGGTTATACTTTATCTGATGACTCCATCTTGACAATAGGCGTCATTGTAAGGTTGGTTTGTCCAAACGCCCAACCTCTTCCTGTTTGCTTTCTATAATCCACCTAGGGTACGAGGACGACGGTTTCTCAGCTCCAGTTTCGTGGAGCTACCTGTTTCTGGTTACCCGTCTAGGTCCAATCTCGTACAGAACTTCGGGCACCAAACAAAACGGATAACACGAGAGGATAGACATTACAGCACGCGAAGGAAGAAGAAGGCGACAGAAAGCGGTGTGGAATATTAATCTCTTGCTGTTCTTCACAAGGAGAGCTCCTGGACACCCACTTTCCTTGCTCACGTATCTCAAATCAGTGGTTGAGGACTGTAATGTTGTCAGCTATAGCAGAGTGGAAGGCAACACGGGAAAATTCCGTCTTGAGGATACCAGCTCATCAAAAGATGGTACTTTCGTTGCAAGTGTTCTGGTTATATTTTAAACATGTGAAACCTAGGAATAAAACCAAACAAGGCTGAAAGAGTTAACGAATTAAGAAAAAAACAAAGACCGAACTAAGGGTATTTAAAGACGATAAAGGGAAATTTAAATAGCTAGAGGAGTAAAAAGAAAGAGTAAAACTGAAACGTTAGAAAGAAAGATACGCAAAACTATAATTTTCATTGTTTATATAATGGATCTGTCCCGGTACAGACAATAAACTATAGCGATGTGGCCCGAAACTATAGAAAATGTAAACTCCCAGTGGAGCATAGGGCCGCAATAACACCTCACCAACGGAAGGTAGTGTTGCAATTACTTGTAACAGGTTGGTTTTTACGGGGTGGAGATGCTAGCCCCGCGCCCAACCCTCCTCCTTTCTCATCCTGGACTTGGGACCAGGAAATGTTTGTATATTGGCTGTTTATTACCTGGGTCTGAAAATACATTAGATGATTTGAAATACAACATATGTTACGTAGTCGTATTAAGTCGTCTTGATTCTTGAAATTAGTTTGGATTATTCTTTCTGACTTCTTAATGAGGATGACGTTTCGCTTCTTTTCTGATCTTTTGTAGAGGATGACGTTTCGGCTCTATACTGAGCTTTTGTCGTGGATGATACTTCGATTCTTTACTGAACACGTGTTGTGGATGACCTTTCGGTTTTTTACCGAGTTGTGAAATTCTTTTTTTGAACTGTTTTTGTTATGTAATGGACAAGTCTTCCGGTCCTATAGTGACTCAGGAATTTTTTGAACTCTTTAATTGTTCTCTTAAAAAAAAAACCTTTTTTTTTGCATGACGTTTTGGGCTGTCTAGAAATTGCCTTTGTTCTAGTAATGGCGACGTTTCTTGTTTCTAATAATTGGTGACGTTTCGGGTTCTGTATTGAATACAGAAAATTTAATCTTATATTGTTATGGTTAGAATCACAAAGATCTCAAATTTACCAAGAAAAAAATCAATACTTTTGTTTTTTACTATTACTTCTGATTGCTAATATTAATGTCCTGAAAAGATATAATCTTGCTATATTAATAAGGCAATCAGGCAAGTATGTATTGGACGTTTTCCGATATTCGCTTCACTTAGGAAAATTATTCCTCCAAAAGGATCATCAGTGGCTGGTATTGTTGTCAGAATATTGGAAATTGTTTAAAATCGAAGTATCATTTTGTCTAATTCACTGTTATTTACATAGCACACTCACAACAATCTACATTTCGTGTTTAATACAAACATTTTCAGAAATCATCCCAAACGGTGAGAAACACATCTATTCATTTTATCCTCTCAAAAAACATACAATAACGAGGTAACATTCTGTTAGCCAATTCGCTTTCGCTTTGCTTGTGGGCGTATTTTGCACAGGACGTAAAGTCTTATTAAGTTCAGTTGAAATGTCCATCTGTTGATTCTTTAAACTTGTCGCTTAAGGTCATTAATCCATCAACATCTGTTAAGGCTTGTTTATTTGAACAGAAAAATTAATTCACAACATCCGTCATAAGTTGTTTATTTGTACAGATTAAATTCGTTAATCCAACAACAACTGTAAAGATTGTTTTGTCTGGACAGATTAAAGCGTTAATTCACCAAGAGCTGTAAAAATGTGTTTATCTGGACAGATAAAGACTTAATCCACCAAGAAGTGTAAAAATTTATTTATTCAGGCAGATTAAAAGAGTTAATTCCCCAACAGCTGTAAAGGTTTATCTGGACAGATTAAAGAGTGAATCCATCAAAAGGTAAAGATTTATTTGGCTAGACAGATTAAAGGCATTGATTCACCAGCATTCGTCTGTAAAGACATATTTCAATGAATATAACAAACTGAAGTATCATCTTATTTTGTTCATCACCCCAAATCGTGAAGAATCTGTTCAGAAATATGGAAGTAGGCAGCCGGATGGACGAATCATTGAGCACTTTTAAAATTGGTTTGATAAAATCCAGCATAAATAACATATTCAACTCTTCTCCCTGAAAACGAGTTAATTATGTGTCCACAGAGAGACAGACATCCTGTTTTTCTATTGTTTCTACTTCTTTTTCCTTATTTCTTCCTCTCCTAAACACTTTTCAATCGACCTTTATTTCTCGACGGATTGACTTGAAACTTAGTAGGTTTATACCTTGGTCTAATACGGCCAAACACTCTATTAATTTTTTTTTCATTTAGGCCTTTTTTAGATTTCATGGGGTTAAAGGTCAAACAACCCAAAAATGTATACATTGGGCTCCCGTGCAGTCATATTTACAGCAATCGAGAGAAAAATTGGCACAAATATAATTTTTCATGCGCTCACCATATTGACATGCAAAACAGTTAAATTTGCCCATTTTTAGTATTTTTAGGGAGGATTAAAGCTCAGAAAAACCTTAATTTTTGGGTTTTTGATCAATTGCTCAGCCGTATTTCGATCAATTTAAATGGAATATGGTACGAGAATAGTTTTTACATGTCCCATAAATATACATACGAAAATGTGGGATATGCTCATTTTTAGTCATTTTAGGGGGGTTAAGATGTTAAATAAACCCATAATTTTAGAGGTTTTTGGTCAATTACTTAGCTTTATTTTGACCAATTTATATGAAATTTGATACAAAGATACTTTTTGCAGGCCCCAAACTCAATTTTTCGATATTTTCGTGAATCATTCATGTGTATGTCAACCAACCTACACGAAATTTGGTATAAAGATACCTTCTTACAGGTCGTAAGTAGTGATATAGACAGTTTTGGATTTTTCTGGTGTCAACATCGGCCATATTGGAATTGCATGACGGAGACATGTGCCATTCACTTGCGAATATTAGCCTCTTTAATTCTAGATAATAAATTGATCCAGCTGTAAATAAAATAGTGAACAGAACTATACTTTTTATCGTTAAGTGATACACTATGTAAATGTTTCTGTACACAGAAAAGGCGCTAAGTACGGTGTGACATGTGGTTTCAAACTTCACAGTTAAGTATAACTTAAATCGTGTATTGTACAGTACATTCGTTCGTCTTCAGCGCCATCAACGGCAAACATGAGGGTAGAAAGGGTGGGTCAGGGGCTCCCTTTTAAGCAGATTAAAACGGTTCCGGCGAAAGTGCTAACCGCTCACGCATATCAGGAGCCACAAAGCAGCGGGACGAAAAGTGATTTCATCTTTATCGATATCAAAGATAAAGAAAAATTGATTTTCATCACTAATACCCATCGTTTCACGGAAACGAAACATAATGTGATGATTAATATGGATATCTGTGAAAAATGATAATAATAATACGAAAAACAGAAATCGACCAGAACGAAAGTGGAGAAGGTAAAAAATAAGGAATTAGAATTTTCAACCTAAACGATTAGTCCAGATCCTTCCAAAGATTCAGGTAAAACAGTTCCAAATTTTGAATTACTGACTACAACAAAGGCAGTTAGTCAGCAACACCCGCCGTCACAGTGATTTTTGTCTGAACCTAATAATGGGATTGACTATAACTATAACGCATCTATAGTGGAGAATGCAGAGCATCATGTTTCGAACCTTGGACCTGCAGCCCGGGAAGGTAACCATTGGGCGACGCCCAACTCATGAGAATGAAGAATTGATAAGATGATAAAAAACATGAACGTATTAATCCGAGGTATCAGGAAAACAACAGAGAAAGTATGATGTAAAGATTAGGTAGGTAACAGAGAAGGAAGAGGCCAGGAGAGAAAAAACAGAAGAACCAATTCAGAAGAACAGATCATATAAAATAGAATAGCAAAAGATAGACATTGTTTGTTTTGAATTTTCGCGCAAATCTACAAGAGGGCTATCTTCGCTAGCCGTCCTTAATTTAGCAGTGTAACACTAGAGGGAAGGCAGCTAGTCATCACCACCCACTGCCAACACTTGGGCTACTCTTTTACCAACGAATAGTGGGATTGACCGTCACATTATAACGCCCCCACGGCTGAAAGGGCGAGCATGTTTGGTGTAACGGGGATTCGAACCCGCGACCTGCAGATTGCGAGTCGAGCGCCCTAATCACCAGGCCATGCCGGGCCGAAAGATAGACATTGAGAAAAATAAATAAAATGAAGCATATCAGTGAAAATAGGTTTAAAGAAGAAGACATTAGTAAAAAAAAAAAGGATGAAAATATGAATAATGAAAAACGAATGCATGCAGATCAGATATGCAATAAAGGTGATACCCTTCAAACTTGTATAACGGATTTGTTGTTTTTAGTGTACCGCAGGGAATCGAATCCCAGATTTAAGAGTTATAACTCCGTAAACTTAACGCTCACCCACCGGAGAACTTTTACAATAGATTTTGAATTTCACGCCGAGCGAAACCTACCCCGCCATTTTCCTAAGATCCCAAATATTTGGATTTGAATCAAAAAACAACTGCGAAAGTTAAAACGTCACTTAAGTTAAACGATTTGTGTTCACATTAAACCAATGGTGACTCAAAAATAACAAATACCAGCTGTTGATTACGTTTCATTGTATACGTTGATAAATATATTTTGAATATGTTCGACCATTACAAGTTTTACGTACATTGTTTCAAATTGTCCCCATCTGTTATTACATGCTCCAAGCTACATAATTCACAATATCAATATATCTATTATTTTCCAAAAATCTAGGTGATTTCAACAGCGATAATTCTCACTGGATATTTTCTCAACTGAAGATAAAAAAAAAATAAACATATGTACGCAATACTTTGGCTGCGGTTGAATTAACTATTTAAAAATGCCAGTGAAGTAAGTTTTGTATTCTAAAGTCAGCTTGTATTGAAAACAACAAACAACTGAAACTAGCTCCAGTTAATTCTTTCGGTAAATACCGACTATAGTCTCATATAGACTACACTTTAACATTTGAAAATTACTGGACTATATATCCAAAGTGTCGAAAAGTGAGACTGATGACTAGTATGTAGGTTCAAACACCTAGTATTATTTTTTTGTATATGTATTTTTTCCTTTTTTAGTTAGAAATGATACTTTCATTGAAAGTAATATCATTCTTATGCTGAAAAGATTATAGTCAAGGAAATAATGACAAAACACTTTCGATATACAGACATCAGTCAAACAACATTGTAAGATAAAAACAAAACCACGCAATTGGGTGACAAACCAAGTCGTGCTGGATCGGTTAATAGCGAACTGTGTGTGTGATAATGGCGTATCATTAGGGGAAGTGAAAAGTCTTTAAGGTTTAACTGTATACCCACTCACACGATATATATAATGATTTAACTAGCTGCAGAATTCAGAATAAATCAATAGATAGACAAGATGTAAGCTACATTAACAGACGGATAAATGTGAAAACACATACAGACGAGTCGGCAACATTGAAATATATGCACACAAAAAGAAAAGAAGCCAGCAACATTAACAGCTAGATAACTATGATTTCACTCACAGAAGTCAATAACCAATGTTGACAAACAAGTCAGCAACGATGATAACAAGATAACTATGCAAACAGATACAGACAAAAGTCAGCAACAATGGTAGATAACGTTACGGACATCAAGATACACTTATGTACACACACACAGTGACCCGGAAGGCGATACCAACCGTTGAAGTACTCATAGTTGGGACAGCGGTAAGTTTATAGACGTAGTCGCTAAATTCCGAGGTTCGATTACCCGCGGTGAACACGGCAGATAGTCCAGTGTAGCTTTGCTCTAAAAACAAGCAAACTGATCTCCTGCAAGCGTAATAATGATTACTCTCGACTCTGATCTCTTGACAACTTAATAACAATGAACTATCCAATATTCTCTTAGTAACGATCACCTTTGCAAATTTCTCGAGCCTGAGCTTCTGCGAACTTTAATAATGATTAAATTTCCAATACTCTCGACTCTAAATTCTTGTCAGCTTAATAACGACGAACTTTCAAACACTCTCGACACTGATGTACCGCCAGCTTAATAACGATCAAATTTCAATGTTCTTGACTCAGATCTCCTGTCAGCTTCATATTAAGTAGCTCTCTATGCTTTCGACTCTGACAACTTGCCGGCTTAGTAACGAACATTTTTGCAATACTCTCGACGCTGATCTCCTGCCAACTTAATAGCAATTCAATTTCCAATACTCTGGACTCTGATTGCGTGTGAACTTAATAACAATCAACTTTTCAATACTCTCGAGTCTGATCTCCTGTAAGCTTAATAACGATCATCTTTCTAATAATCTTGGCTCCGTTCTCCTACGAGCTTAATAAAGATCAGTTTTCCTGCACTCCCGACTCTGATGTCTTACCAGTTTAATAACGATCACATTTTCACTTTTCTCGACTCTTATCTTCTGCCAGCTTAATAACAGTGAACTTTCATGCACTCTCGACTCTGATCTCCAGCCCGTTTAATGACGATGAAATTCCCAGTTCTGTTGGTTCTGGTCTCCTGTTCCGTTTAGTAACGATAAAATTCTCAATGTTCTTAAGTCTAGTTTTCTGCCAGTTGATGTTGATCATCTTTCCTATGCTTTCGACTCTGATTTCCTGCCAGTTTAATAACGATGAATTTCCAATACTCCCGACTCTTATTTCCTGCCAGCTTAATAACGATGAATTTCAAATACTCTCGACTCTAATATACTGTCAGCTTGGTAACGATTATCTTTTCAAAACTCTCGACTCTGATCTCTTGTCAGCTTAATAACAACGAACTTTCCAATATTCTTGACTCTGACCTCCCGCCAGCCTAATGACGATAAACGTTCCAATACTCTCGACTATAACCTCCTACAAGCTTAATAACAAAGAATTTTTCAAAACTCTCGTTCTGATCTCTTGTCAGCTAAATAACGACGAACATTCCAATACTCTCGACTCTGATCTCCCGAAAGCTTAATGACGATCATCTTTCCAAAAATCTCGACTCTGATCTTCTGTCATCTTATTAAAGATCAACTTTCTATACTCTCGACTGTGATTTCCTGCCAGCTTAATAACGTTGAAACTGGCCGCTTTCTTGGATGGCCTCTTAGAAGCTTGCGAGAAGTAGACCACATTATTCCAAGATCGTCTTTGTTAGAAGCATGCGAGAAGTAGAAAGACGATCTTGGAATAATGTGGTGTTAGAAGCTTGCGAGAAGTAGACCACATTATTCCAAGATCGTCTTTGTTAGAAGCTTGCGAGAAGTAGACCACATTATTCCAAGATCGTCTTTGTTGGAGAAGTAAGAAAAGTTAACTCGGTCGATGAGAGCTCTTAGTAAGAGATCGAATGAAATTATGTGGGTTTAATAAGCTTATTGAATATTTGTAAGAGTTGTAATTTTGTATCATATTTGGAGGGATATTTTTCCATCTTCAACGTTATCTATTCGAACCACTCTTTAGCTTCGAAAAATGTAAGTTTTAAGAGCGGTAATCGACATGTTTTAATTAATTTGGTGAGTGAAAGACACTTGGCATATTACGGAATACATTACCTGATACATTCAGGGTGGTCCAAAAGTGTATTGTATTGTGGTGCTTCTGATTGTGTTAGTAAGCTTGTTATTCTAAAACTAATGTCACTTGATATACACCTGACCCTTACCTATCTTACATCTTACGAAAAGCATTGTGAACTAAGATTATTGTTTTGTACAGAATTTTTGATACATTGCTTTGATTTTATTTAACTAGTCTAACTAATGGCGTGTAAATATAAGTGTTGGAGGATGCTATATGTTTTGTTGCTCATTGTAATATTATTTCGTTATTTTCAATGACGTACTTCATTGTAATATTGTTTCGTTATTTTCACTGACGTATTTCATTGTAATATTATTTCATTCTTTCGAAGGTCGTGTTTCATATTATTCTTGTAGAGTATTTAGTTCAACTGTTGGTTTGTAGCTTATAAGTATATACACACACACATAACGCACAAAAAATATATAAGGAGTTGAAAAGAAAATCGTGTAGATTTGGACAAAATGGAACAAATTGAAGGTCTCATTACATTATGACATTCTTAAAATTGCTACATGTGAAATCTTGAATTTTTATCGTTCAGTTATGCGAACAAAAAAAATTGATTCACCGTCATCACTGGGTGGTGGTCATATCAGCTTTTCCACTAACTCGTTGACCATTCGACTTTCTGTATAAAACATGTGAGGAAAACTCTTAAATCTATTATCGTAACCTTATAGTCCACTGACCATCAGATAGATCGACACGTACATATGTCATGTCAAAACTTCTGTACGGTGATCAGTTGCGGTGTAATGAATAACTTTTCTCAATACTATGGCCAAATGTAGTTGAAGAGAGAAAACTATCATAAGGCATTAATGGTCAGAACTAACCACGTGATCTCTTATATCTTTGTTTCCAGAGCTGTCACCATTACGGCAACTTCTACTGTTTACAGTGTGAATAACACAGCGGTATGTCTCCGGACTTACAACGATAGAAACCGGGTTTCGATACCCGTGGTGGGCAGAGCACAGATAGCCCTTGTGTAGCTTTGTGCATAATTAAACAAACAAACAAACAAACAGTGTGAATACGCTCCATTCTAAGATTTCTGATTATTACCAATACGTATTCTCTTTCTCGGAAGTAAATATTAACGATCTGTAAGAGCTGATAAGATACTTGCTGTGGGAGACCTCTGACGATAATGAGGCTCACAAGTGTAAACTAAAGCTTTCTTCAGAACCCTGCAGATATTGGGTGGGTTTAGTAAATAAGCGAAATCCGAAAATGATTTTACTTCAGTTTATCAAATATGTATATCGAACGCCTAGTAATATGATTGGACGTGGTAAATATAAACAGACGAACATATTGTTGTTTCTCAGTTTTTATACGTTTTATATCTCTGGTTATATTAAAATTTTGAAATCAAACTTTGTTATAGGTTTTGGAAAAATACAGGACATTAACAGAAAACCAAATGTTGTAGCAGACGTGTCTTAATGGTTAGCGTGCTTGGTCTGTGAATCCAAGTATTCATGGGTCGCAGCCCGTTGTCACGAAAACGCGCTCCGCACTTTGGGGTTGTGGTTGCACTATAAGAAAGACAATAAAATCTCACTTTTTTTTTTAGCAAACAAGAGTTGACGGTGGGTGCTGTTGGCTAGCTGCCTTCGCTCTAATCTGCTTAAAATTAGAGGTGGCTATGCAATTATATTACTTTATGTAACATTGCGCGAAAATACCCAAGGGACTAGATAAAAAGTGCAGTGTCAAAAAATAGAATAGGCTTAATACTAATAAGTATAATTGGTTATAATCCATTACTCATGCTTCGCCAACTTAGAAAAGGCGTTCACACCATAATAACTGACAAATATGTCCCAAGTTATTCAAGAACGCAGGGAGTTAGTTTGGACTTAACTTGGCTGGATTAAATAATGTCCGTACATGAGGAGTTTTGATCATAAAATCAACTGAAAATCAGCCAAATCACTTACTATAAAAGGCTTATTCACTTTTTCGCACTCTCACGATCCTTTTTTTGGCAATGCTCAACAATATACATCGTCTCTTAGCAACGAAACTATCGCCTAATTGTTCTTAAGCCAGCTATGGTGTTTATGTTGAATGCTCAATATTCAAGTTGATTTCTTAGAAAGTTTTTTATTCTTTACTTTTTTGATAACTTCGATGATATAACAGCAAAATAGTTTAATTAAGAATTTTTATGACACTGAGTTGTAGCCAAAAGTAAAATAACGTTTACCCAGTAGTGTTTTAGCTAAGCCTTATGTTACGTTTATATATTAGACCTAATGCTTAAACAAGAGTACAAATAGGCCTACTATTACTAACGGTATAGAGTCAGTGTTTAAAAAGTTTTAAGTGGTGAATAAATGTTAATTAATAAATATTATTTTGGTATTCTAATAAATATATTATCTACTTGGTCTTAAAACATAAAAAAATAAACGTTTATTACTACCAAATATCTTTTATCCTTTGTACAGCCGAAAGAGTTGAAAATTTGTGCCAGAAAGTCCGCACCATGTTTTCTACTTCCTGATCTAGGATACAGTGAAAAGGCTCAATAATGCTATTTAAATCTCTTTTAGAGTACACAGGTACTTTTGTTCATGATAAAATTTCATTTTTCTGCGTAGTATTTACTAAAAATGTGGTGATTAAAAAATTACTTCGAAGCTGATGAAATAATTGGAGAGTAGCACATTTTGGTAGTACAGAAAATTTCGTTTCAATTAAATTCTATAATTTTTGCTAATCATTCAACAATGGTTTCCCGTCATTTTGGACGGGCTTTTATACTCTGACTGGAATTTATGTCAAAAGAAAAATTGCGGAAGGTTCGTTAATCCAAAGGTTACTTAAAGTTCAAACACTATTGAAGGTCAATTTTAGTTTAACTCCTTCTCTGACGTCATACGCCGTTAAAGGACTTGGAACTTCCGTTATAAAATAAACAGTGTATGTGTTTCTCTCAACCAACAACCGTTGGTTACAGAAGAATACACAAGAAAGTATTTAAAATTGTATACAAATCAGTTTAATGTTGTTCCGAATTAGTTGTTCAAAACATTAATATTTGGTTTTTACCCGAAATTGTGTATGATCTAATGTTAATATCCTTAAACGGTTTCAAATATCTTACATTGTTACATATGTGTTTGAAACAGAATTCTAATATATGCTAGGCATTTTCGACATGCTATTATAGACTGAATGCACAATGTTATAAAGTCACCTTAAAAATACAAAAGATTAAACACGTGTACAACGCAACCTTATAAGTTTAAACAAACTGTTAGAGACGATACAACTGTATACCAGAATATTATTAATTTTAGGTTCAAGCAGTTTTTCTCTAGAATCCGTTAACAAAGTCATCTCTAAACTGAATAAAAAATCACAAATGAAGTTTCAACACATTTTAAGTAATAATGAACGTCCTATTTATTGCACAAATGAAGTTTCAACACATTTTAAGTAATAATGAACGTCCTATTTATTGCACAATTCCTTTTATCTCAAAAATGTCACACTCAATCAAAAACGTTTGGGAAAAATTGTAAACAAATCTCACATTAACTTGTCTGTACAACTTAGAAAACTAGGGCAACTTCTGTGAAAAACAAAAAATTCTGATACCTTTGGTTCTGTAAATTGTGAACAATGCGATGAGTTTTACGTTGAAGAAACCTACAAACAAGTCCCTACCTAATAATGGTTGGAAACGGCTTGAATGGGTAACGAAGAAAAACTTTAATATAAGTTTAACATAACAGCAAATATACAACTTTTCGGGAAGAGTGTTCGAATTGTACTATTTAGTCATACGCAACTCGTTGCATCAAAATGATTCCATGTACAGAGTTCAAAATTTTCATAAATGTTACTGATATAAACTGTAATGTTTTTATATATTAAAAAGGTACCGTTTGTTGAAAAAATAACATTTTTTAAGATCTCCAGTTTCTCAGTACTACATTTAAAAATTACACCAATAAAGGTATAATCAAAACCTCACGTACAGTCCTGGTAAAAGTCGTGTTCTTGTTGTATGGGGAAGTACTTTTATTTATAACTGTGTTTTATTATAAAGATTGACTGCTGCACATACTACAGTTATTTTTCTAAATTGTCTGAATCTTGAATACCCAAAGTGTGAAATTTTTTACTGATTACTATTTGTGGTGCCATATAATAGATGGCGCAGGAGTTTTGGTTACATACACAGATACTGACATACACGCTACGTCCATTATAGTAAAGTGTTTCGAACGCTTGTCCCAATGTAAGCTATTTGAAACCGTTTTATTTGTAGATTTTCTTAACGATTATGAAGATATTAACATTCTAACTTTAGATCATACACAATATCAGGTAAAATAATGTTTTTAACCACTATTTCAGGACAAAATTAACTTGATTTGTATACAGTTTTCGATACTCTCTCGTATCCTCTTCTGTAACCAACGATTGGTAGTTGAGAGAAACACATACACTGTTTATTTTATAACGGAAGTATCAAGTCCTATAACGGCATATGACGTCAGAGAGGGGGTTCAACTTAAATTGACCTTCAATAGTGTTTGAACTTTAGGATCCTTTGGATTAACGGACATTCTGCAATTATTCTTTTTACGTAAATTCCAGTTTTGTATATTAATTTGGCTGATTTACAGTTGATTTTACTATCAAAATATCTTATGTATAGAGTTTAATTTTGGTCAAGCATGTTGTCACCTCGGAGTGAGAAGTCAAGACACACGACAGTGTGTCGTGGGGCCAAAACAACCTGCTACAGGACACAGTGTGTTATTAACAGGAGTAGCAGTTTAGCAATTTTCCACCTTCTATATGTGCTCTATTGTACTCTTATTTCACATACCAAATTTCAAGGCAATCCATTAAAAAATAACTGATACATAACATCTCCAATTTTGATTGAGTTTCTTCCTTTTTTTTCGCACCAAAAATATTGAAACTTTATTTGATAGAAAAACATACCTTACTTTTATGTTTTTTTTTTTCAAATTTGGTACAGTGACAAATCTTTTCAACCTACAATTAGGAGTCTCATTTGGTGTAAGTATAAGCCACATGTACAAAGTTATTCAACAAAAATCGTTCAAATTTGATGAAAAATTTTGCGCACCTCTACGCAAAAAGTAACGAGAGTTATCGGTCGAACATATTTACTACAGCTTTACCTAAGAGTAAAAGTGGACCATTTTTTAGTTTTTGTTCTTTTCCTCGGATTAAAGGCGGCTGATTTAGAGCAGCAAAACTATAAGGTGAACGGATGTGCAGATATATAAGTATTGATTAGGCCAAACAAACTAGATTAGCAGTTTCTAGCTCAAGTTTTTAAAAGAATCATAAGGGTGGACGGTTATTATTCATTTTTCATTGCCAATTTTGAAGCATAAGTGTGCTAAATTTTTGAAATTCTTCTAATTAAAGAGTGTTTAGTGTCTCGTGATATTACCTTAAGCAATTAGCATAAATAATGATGCTTGATACAGCTGTACCGAT
>NW_013669110.1:94999-97878 GCF_000517525.1 Limulus polyphemus
AAATTCCATGGCGTTACTATAAAGGAAGCTATTAACACTGTTTTAGAGGAGGAACTACCACCATATATTTTTTTTTTCAACTTAGGACTTGATGGTGGGTAAAACAAAATACGCGGTCTAGCTAACTAACAGTTTGGCCGCCAATTTTGATTTTATTCTTTTAAGTCGCTCGCTGAATCATTTTTTTACCGTATATTTTTTTCACGCCTAAGGTGTTTTTGATTAGGTTGTTTTATTTCTTATGTTGTAATGAATGAAAACCTTTACTCATATATGCATAGTGCGTGTCAGTCTTCACAGAAACACTATAGTCATTATACCATGTACTTCGCCTAATCCAGAGAAGATACTTCCAGGAAAAAAGTTGTTTTTTTTCACAGCCAGAGAGGAGACTGTCACCAGATTTGATTACTTCAGCCACAGAGGAATCGTCTAACTGTTGTTACATCTAGTCATGTAATTATTGCTCATTTAACTTTGTTATGTGTGTGGTGTTCTCAGAGTTTCTTGATTGAGAGAAAAATAAAATATATTTTTAGTTAAGGTTTCATAATATGTTGGCCCCAAAAATGCTATTAGTATAATATCATAATGTTTAGCTATAGTTCTTTTTGTATAACACTTAAGGTGTTTGCATTTATGGCAAAGCTACTAAGGCTATCTGCCGTAGTCCCTAATTTTGGATTACTGACCAGAGGCAAGACTTTCGGTGAGCAGCACTCACCATCAAGGTGTTGGCTGTCGCTCTTATAACACACAGACAGCTTATACGGTATCGCACGGATTCGAAACCGGCTCACCGGTTCTGAGATCCAGAGCTCTACCACAGGATCAAACCGTCCAACAATTAAAAATAAGTGTAGTTTGAGCCAAGTGAATATAATAATGTAATTTTGTTGATTTACTAGATTTACATGCGAACGTACGATTTTCGAGTTGCAATGAGTCATTTCTTTACTTCATTTTCATTTCTTCTCATCTTATTTCACCAACAAGAATCAAGTCTAACGTTAAAACGCAACTTGCAGATAAAAGATAGTTAATTCTGTATAAAATGTAAAATTAACTCCACAACTTGTTTGTGCATCAAAAGGCGCAGGTTTAGGTAAATGACATCACAATGCATGAAATGTAAAGGAACTGATACTAGGGGGAGAATTGGAAAATTGTTGTTATCATCATGTTGTAGCAATTGGTGACAATATTCGTGATACGATGAAACGCGGGAATAGTTTTGACAGACAGATTATATCAGTAGTTTGTTGCTTGTCACTTCCAGCGCCATCTGCAGGACAACTTTCTACCTGAAAATATACAATAGTAAGATTTCTTAGATTAATAAAATATTTTCAAAGTATTTTCGAGGTTAAGAATTATATCAGTGTACAATACCAATCCAATTCAAACATTCTGTGATATACTGAACTTTCAGGATCATATTTGAAGTGATAGTATTTTTCCACCTGTATCATCAAATTGCTAGAAGTATAGAATGACTTACAATAAAGTTTAAATCCACATTAACGGAGCAATAACGGATTTAAACTTTATTGTAAATTACTTTACACGATATTGTGTATTTACCTATTTTAGATTTACTTATATTTAAGAAAAACTTCTTTGTTTTTGCAGTACAGCAAGATTAGAATTAAAACATTCGTAAGAAGGTGGGTTACTACTAAATCATCGATCGTTAACTGTTTATGATTGTACGAGTAGATGCCAGATAAGTATAATAGGTTTTGAAAATAAACGTGTTAAATACGTACATAGAGGTTACGTAACTAGTTATATAGTTAATTAGTTGACCAAATATAGATGTTACGTAACTATTGTATAAAGTTGACCTAATATAGATGTTACGTAACTAGTGTATATAGTTGACCTAATATAGATGTTACGTAACTATTGTATATGGTTGACCAAATATAGATGTTACATAACTAGTGTATATAGTTGAACTTATATACATGTTACATAACTAGTGTATATAGCTGACCTAATATAGATGTTACATAACTAGTGTATATAGTTGAACTTATATAGATGCTACATAACTAGTGTATATAGTAGACCTAATATAGATGTTACGTAACTATTGTATATAGTTGACCAAATATAGATGTTACATAACTAGTGTATATAGTTGACCTAATATAGATGTTACGTAACTAGTTATATAGTTAATTAGTTGACCAAATATAGATGTTACATAATTAGTGTATATAGTTGACCTAATATAGATGTTACGTAACTAGTGTATATAGTTGACCTAATATAGATGTTACGTAACTATTGTATATAGTTGACCAAATATAGATGTTACATAACTAGTGTATATAGTTACACTAGTTACGTAACATCTATATTTGGTCAACTATATACAATAGTTACGTAACATCTATATAAGTTCAACTATATACACTAGTTATGTAACATCTATATTTGGTCAACTATATACACTAATTATGTAACATCTATATAAGTTCAACTATATACACTAATTATGTAACATCTATATTTGGTCAACTATATACACTAATTATGTAACATCCATATTTGGTCAACTATATACACTAATTATGTAACATCTATATTTGGTCCCTAGTGTATATAGTTGACCTAATATAGATGTTACATAACTAGTGTATATAGTTGAACTTATATAGATGTTACATAACTAGTGTATATAGTTGAACTTATATAGCTGTTACATAACTAGTGTATATAGTTGACCTAATATAGATGTTACATAATTAGTGTATATAGTTGACCTAATATAGATGTTACATAATTAGTGTATATAGTTGACCTAATATAGATGTTACATAATTAGTGTATATAGTTGACCTTATATAGATGTTACATAACTAGTGTAT
>NW_013669110.1:98760-101499 GCF_000517525.1 Limulus polyphemus
AGTGTATATAGTGAAACAAATATAGATGTTACATAACTAGAGTATAAAGTTGACATAATATGGAAGTTACATAGGTAGTGTATGTAGTTGAACTATTGTATATAGCTGACCTAATACAGATGTTACATAACTAGTGCATATAGTTGACCTAATATAGATGTTACATAACTAGTGTATATAGTTGACCTTATATAGATGTTACATAACTAGTGTATATAGTTGACCTTATATAGATGTTACATAACTAGTGTATATCGTTGACCTTATATAGATGTTACATAACTAGTGTATATAGTTGACCTAATATAGATGTTATATAATTAGTGTATATAGTGAAACAAATATAGATGTTACATAACTAGTGTATATAGTTGACCTTATATAGATGTTACATAACTAGTGTATATAGTTGACCTAATATAGATGTTGCATACTAGTGTATATAGTTGACCTAATATAGATGTTACATAACTAGTGCATATAGTTGACCTAATATAGATGTTACATAACTAGTGCATATAGTTGACCTTATATAGATGTTACATAACTAGTGTATATAGTTGACCTTATATAGATGTTACATAACTAGTGTATATAACTGACCTAATATAGATGTTACATAACTAGTGTATATAGTTGACCTAATATAGATATTACATAATTAGTGTATATAGTTGACCTTATATAGATGTTACATAACTATTGTATATAGTTGACCTAATACAGATGTTACATAACTAGTGTATATAGTTGACCTAATATAGATGTTGCATACTAGTGTATATAGTGACCTAATATAGATGTTGCATACTAGTGTATATAGTTGACCTTATATAGATGTTACATACTAGTTATATAGTTGATTGGTGTAATATGGATGTATCATAAATAATGTATATAGTCTATTTGCATGTTTGAAGTTAAGCATAAAGCTACACAATGGGCCATCTGTGCTCTGCCCACCACGGCTATCGAAACCCGGTTTCTAGCGTTGTAAGTTCGTAGACATACCGCTGTGCTACTGGGGGCGTATATTGTTCACTTAATATGGATGTCACATGAGTAGTCTACATAGTTGACTCAATATGTATGTTACATTAGTCGTGTATATAATTGATGTAATATAAATGTAACATCAGTAGTGTATATAGGTGATATAGTATTGATGTTGTATGAATAGTGTATATGGTTGATGTAATGCGAATGTCACATAAGTAGTGTATATAGTTGATCTAATATGACTGTCACATGAATAGTGTACATAGCTGCCAAAATATGGATGTCACACGAGTAATATAGCTGACGTAGTATGGATGTTACATGTATATTTAGTTGATGTAATGTAAATGTCATATGAGCTGGGTATATATTTGATGTAATATGGATGTAACATGAGTAATATAGTTGACCTAATATGAATGTTACATGAGTAGTGTATATAAATGGTGTAATATGTAAGTTACATGAGTAGTGTATACATTTGATGTATTAAAAATGGCAAATGACTAGTGTATATAGGTGGTGTAATGTGTATGTTACACGAGAAGTGTATAAAGTTGACATAATATGGAAGTTACATAGGTAGTGTATGTAGTTGATGAGATTTGGATGTTCATGAGTAGTGTATATAGTTGATGAGATACTGATGTTACTGTGAATGTTATATCCAGTTTCTATATAGATGGAAGTACTTCACACAAAACGGAGGTTACAAAATAGCACTGATGTAACATGCAGACACCACTGAGTCGCAGGGAGTTCCTTATACATCCTTCTCCCTCATTTTGTGCTGATTTAATATTAAAAGTAGGAAAATGCTTACGCCTTTGTTTCCTTTAGTTTACACGTTCTGAACAATCGAAACAGAACAGTCATTGGATATTTATTCTCAATCCACGTTGCTCATTCTTCTTTATAATGATCTTCTTTCGACCCGTAGAATAGAATTAAATAGTTAAGTCGATTCGAGAAACGTGTCAGCGAGCATGTTTAACAGAAACTGCCTATTTCTTTTTAAGAACGTGTATAATGATTTTTCTGTACCGTTAGTGTAGAATTTCCAACTGCTGGTTTAAACTTTCACTTGGTATCTGGAAAGTGTTAAACAGCGGGGAGTTTCGGAAGGAAGTGTAAACTTCTTTCTTACTCGGATAAAATCTTTTATGTTTGCCGCCTAAGTCGCCCTGCTTGAGAGCGATTAAATGACTACTAATCTGTGCATAATTATATCTCCAGTTCTGCATGTAGTAATATCCCGTAACAGCGAAGGCTTCTCCGAAAAGACGGAATTCATTCCTAAGGTCAACTTCGTTAGGTCAAAACTTCTCGAAGTTCACCATGCATGTGCGGTCATAACAAATAAGTAAATAACTTACTCTTGAGGAGAACTGTGTTCCATGTTCTTCTTTAATATTCCTGAAGAAATTTGTGTTCCATGTTCTTCTTTAATATTCCTGAAGAAATTTGTGTTCCATGTTCTTCTTTAATATTCCTGAAGACAACGGCTTTCCATGGTCTTCCTTTATAATCCTGAAAACAACTGTGTTCCTTGTTCTTCTTTAACATGACTGAAGACAACTATGTTCCGTGTTCTTTAATATTACTGAAGTCAGTTGTGTTCTATGTTCTTCTTTAATATCACTGAAGACAACTGAGTTCCATGTTTTTCTTTAATATGACTAAAGACAATTGTGTTCTTCTTTAGTATTACTAAAGACAGCTGTGTCCCGTGTTCTTCTT
>NW_013669110.1:101954-104929 GCF_000517525.1 Limulus polyphemus
AAGAAATTTGTGTTCCATGTTCTTCTTTAATATTCCTGAAGAAATTTGTGTTCCATGTTCTTCTTTAATATTCCTGAAGAAATTTGTGTTCCATGTTCTTCTTTAATATTCCTGAAGAAATTTGTGTTCCATGTTCTTCTTTAATATTCCTGAAGAAATTTGTGTTCCATGTTCTTCTTTAATATCACTGAAGACAACTGAGTTCCATGTTTTTCTTTAATATGACTAAAGACAATTGTGTTCTTCTTTAGTATTACTAAAGACAGCTGTGTCCCGTGTTCTTCTTTAATATGACTGAAGACAACAGTGTTCCATTTTCTTCTTTGATATGACTAAAGACAACCATATTCCATGTTTTTGTATTACTGAAGATAACTGTGTTCTATGTTCTTCCTATATATTCCCGAAGACAACTGTGTTCAATGTTCTTCTGTAATATTACCGAAGGCAATTGAATTCCATGTTATTCTTTAATATGACTGAAGACAACAGTGTTCCAAGTTTCCTTTTCTATCAACGAAGACAACTGAATTCCATATTCTTTAATATTACTGAAGACAGCCGTGTTCCATGTTCTTCTTTAGTACTACCGGAGACAACTGTGTTACACGATCTTCCTTTATATCAGTGGATAATGTTATGTTCCATGTTCTTCCTTTGCTGAAGATAACTGTGTTGCATGTTCTTCTTTTATATTAGTAAAGAACCTTGTGATTTATGTTCCTCCTTTACTAAGGACAGCTGTGTTCAATGTTCTTTAATATGACTGCAGACAACTGTGTTCCATGTTCTTCAATATTACTGAACATAGCTGTGTTCCATGTTTCTCCTTTGTGTCACAGATCAACCTGATTTACACAAAGTAGATTATAATTTATGTATAATAAGTCGGTGTTGTTATCGACCTTTGACGATAGCAGGGCAATTTCCACAACCAATAGACAAATGCACATCTGTTTGTTTTATGTCTAGTTAAAATCAAACTTTTGTCTTTAGTAACTAAAAGTCTTTCACCCCAAGTTGAGGAATAAAAACGACTCCTTTTATTTTTAAGACGTATGAGGTCCATGTACGATAGTGGATCTCTGTTCTTCGGTGCGGTTACTCGCCACAAAAGTCCTTTAACCAGACACGAACATTTGAAGCTTCCGACAAACAGACTTTCGTTGTTGCATAATATGAAGATGTAGTTTACTTGTTTTAGATAAGAAAAAAATTATGTAACGACAACCGGAGGTTCAAAATTCAAACTCAATATTTTACTTAAGTTGCTGCTCATAAGAAACGATGCTTACGTCTTCTTTTAATCTGGAAGGTTCGTGTCTTGTCTAAAATAATTACAGAAGGTGTTGAAAGTGTCGCTATAATTTTGACAGTATTCGGGATTTCTTCGAATCTCTATACACGTATATTTTTTTCATATTCCTTTAAAAAGTGTTGCCCTTTAGTGAAAATAATCTATAACTTAAATGTTATTATTTTGGTAACGGGCGAAGAAAAGACAGGAACAGATAACTTTAATTGTACAAATAAACTGAAATAGTTAATTCAAAAATACAATAACAGCAACTTTTACAATAGACAAGATTTGATTTAAATATTTACAAAGTTTTGACCCATATTATCGATTCATCATCAGGTAAGTTACAATGAAATTGTAAAGGCAAGAGGAAATTAAGAATGTCCCCCCCCCCCGGAACATTATCGATTCATCATCAGGTAAGTTACAATGAAATGTAAAGGCAAGAGGAAATTAAGAATGCCCCCCCCCCCGGAACATTTTTACGAGGTTAAATAACTTAAAACTGTTTTGATGCAATGAGGATCAAAATGTGATGGAAATAAAAAGAAAAAAATGCAAGCCCAAATAATGTCAAAATGAGCAATTTAATTACTACTTTTGCATGACCTTTTGTGAGGCATAGTGGTTAGCGTGTCGGACGTGAGTAAGCAAGCTATTACTCTTACAATAACATAACAATTCCATTTGTCAGTTGTGTGTGACGTGTGCAGAAGAATTACAAGATAATCTCCCAAGTTAATGGGCCAAAGGAACATCACAATAACACATGAAACGTTTTTAAACAATTTAATTTTAAACATCTAGGATCTTGATTTTTACAGCTCTGGAAATAAAACTCCTTTAATTGCAATCATAGTTTACTTTGCGCTGTTACAGTTTTGCCTAATATGATTTTATTTTTATTTTCCAAGTAAAGGAATCCTTTTATTTGGCTATACGAATCTGGAGTTATGAACAGTATTCAATTAAATTATATTACGTGGTAACATAATAAAATAGAGCCAAGCTCAGTAAGAAAACAATTATTGTGTGACATTTCTGTCATTTAAAACTCTTTATCACCTTGGAAGTCTAAATTAGTCCCTGCTCTAAGAGAAATATTTACAATTGTCGTTATTTTCTAACTTTCAAGACCACTTTATATTTTTTTGTTGTTGTTTTATTTTCAAACTCGTATTACGTATTGAAATGGAGAAATTACAAGTATACATTTTTACATTATCATACGTTTTATTTCACTTAAACTGTCCTGGCGAAATCCCTCTAAATCTCTATAAAGGACCCGAAATTACAAGTATACATTTTTACATTATCATACGTTTTATTTCACTTAAACTGTCCTGGCGAGATCCCTCTAAATCTCTATAAAGGACCCGAAATTACAAGTATACATTTTTACATTATCATACTGTTACGTCTCCGTGTGTTAATTAATTTTCCGTAACTTCGTTTCAACGAAACTTTAACGACACAAGTCTTTACTTAATAAAACTGGTTTATTCTTTCCGAATATAACTTAACCGATGCACTGAACTACACCACACGCGCTAAACAAACCCTTTGGCAACGAATGTCAATAATTCTCTGACCGCAGATCAATTTCTCACTATCTATCTCACACACATTACCATCTTTTATATACCAGCGTAACCTATTTCTAGCAAGAAGTAGA
>NW_013669110.1:105103-116799 GCF_000517525.1 Limulus polyphemus
AAATACTCCTACTGTAATTATTGAAATAAACTTTAACTGCATCGATTTTTGTATAAAATGTGTTTAGATAATATTTCAAATAGAGGTTGACCCGAGACGTTACAATTCATCTTAAAAATAGTATATGTGTATTAAATTCATTATTGATAAAAAATAAACGATAGGTAGATTGTTTGATTATGACACAGATGATTGTAAATATTTAAAGTATTTAACCATTATTTGCGAGTCTTCGTATTTTTTTGCATAAAAGTGTTTTTACTTCTTCAGAAGACATATTTTATAACACACTATGAAATGTAATTAAATCAGTTTATGTTGATGGAAATTCTCCAGTTTTGGTTAAGAAAATTCTTACACTTATCAAACTTCCTGTAAACTTGGGCAAGTGTCAGTAAATAAGCTGTCACAAGATAAACGCAGCAGTTCCTGTTGGATCTCAGTAAACATCGCAAAGGGAATTACAAATACGAGAGACGGCCAAGTAACGAAACGTATAAAGAATTCTAACGTACTTGTTAGTGCTAGTAAGTTTAAGTTTTATTTTATGGTGCAGATTCGCCCTGTGGTAAAGTATGAATTTTGAATCGAATATCAATTATTTTAAATGTCGTTATAAGGCGCGGATTGGCTCTATGGTAGAGCTCTGGGCTTCGGAGCTGATAGGGCAATGCTGATTGACTACCTTCCACTGGTAAGACAGTGAGGAATAATATTATACTTAAGTCCACCAAGTTTTATCAAAATACGATATTTTTTTACTAAGTTATATAGCAAAAATAGTGTGAAAAATCCGTCCCCACGCTAACAGATAGGATTTTTTTGGATTTTCGTGACAATACTGTGACCTTGACCCTCCAAAAACTAATCACTTCTAAGCTGGGCCATAGTCCAAATTTATACCAACTTTCGTCCAAATTTATTCAGCTATTTTTGAGAAATCTTGCTGACAAACACACATAGACACACTCACACACACAGGGGTGAAAACATAACCTCCGTTCACTTTCGGTGGCGGAGGTAATAAATGTTATTTGAAATTTCTCGCTTAGAATTAATTGCCCTAAGCACGTTACGAAATAAGTAAATGTCGTGAGGACATCAACATAAAGCACCGAAAATAAATATCAAACAAAACATTTTAATCATAATAATTGTTTGTTGGAAGTTAAGCACAAAGCTACACAATGGGCTATCTGTGCTCTGACCACCACGGGTATCGAAACCCGGTTTCTAGCTAATCATAATAAAACAATAACTTTCATTCATCAAATCATAACTGAATAAAGAGGATTATACTTATCTTTCTTAGTATAAATATGATGAATAATGGCATATTGATTCGTGTACATTCAAAATCTAATGCATATCAAAAATAGTCCTCATTCGTTACTCGGATAGAATTAATTAAAATATATATTTTGTGATTACTATTTATTCCTGATAAATATTGTTTGTTTGTTTTAGAAGCCACATTGGGCTATCTGCTGCGTCCACCACGGAAAATCAAACCTCTTCTTTAGCGTTGTATGTCCATAGACTTACAGCTGTCCTATTGGTGGACCCTGGTGAATATCCAAGCTGTGTGGAACATTAAACTTATAGATGTAGTACGTACATAAAGTAGGCGTACTTAAAATGGGAAACATTAATTACGCCCTTTCATTTTACAAAGTCCGTTGTCAGAGTTTTTATGAGTGTGTGGGATAAGGATTCTTCTACAGTAGGTGTCTGTGACTTGTTGGTGATAAATTTGAACAATAAACTGACAGCACACACTCCACTTGTTTTAAAATAATATATTAAAAACAAGTTAAACGTATTTAAAAAAGTTCCTTACAGTATGGATATCACAGTTGTATCTCAAACTCTAAATGGTTCTCATTTTCTTGTCAAAGTCCACTTAGGCTGATTCAATTACTTTAGAATACAATTGACATGACGAACTAGTTTTCTCTACTTTTATCACAATACTATAATGAATAACTCACTTACGTTTCTGCGTGGGTTACCGCAGTTGTACCCTTAACCTTAAATAATTGTCTCCTTTTCGTCAAAGTCCACACAAGCGGGTTCAATTACTTTATAACATCTTTGACAAAACAAATTATTCTCCTTATCTCTGTCTAAACTGTGAAACTCACTTTAAAATGTCACCCATTATGGAAAATCACTCTCACACACTGGCTAACTTCACGTTTTCTAACTGTTACGACAGCGGAAGTCACGTGACGCTGGTAACACGTAATGAGTTCTAGAAAGATCGGGGAACATCACGAATAATCCAGTATTTGTATATAAATGCGCCAGACAATGAATCGGGATAGAATTGCAGACAGGCAGAGATAGAGACGGACAATTGAGTCAAGCGCGGTAGTAAGTAAAGTGCGTGAATCGTTCGTTGTGAATTATAGCGCGTGTTTAAGTTAACTGTGGAAATTAAGTGTATTGCAAAGTTGTATTGAGAAAGAATAAACTAGTTTTATTTAAGAAAGGACTTGTCTCGCTGAAGCTTCTCGGGAAGAATTTCTACGGGAAATTAACAAACAAACAGAGACGTAACATAACTTTTCTCTGACTGAACCTTTCTTTCATTTTACTTGACTTCTGTTCGTTTGGTCGGCGCTACTTATATGTTGATCACTGAGGCCTCTGGAATTGTCTCTAAACTACGCAACGCGCTGATTTAACAATACTCAGTTAAGGTACCGAGAAAAATACTGAAGGTTCGAGTAATGTGATATCAACAATATTAGTAAAGCCTAGACAACAATGTAATTGCAAACACAACGTACGACTCTTATAAAGTTAAATAACGAAATTCGTCACAAATAATACTATTAAAACAAACCATCTTCAACAATCCTGTCTTAAAAACTAAACAATTGTTAGATATTAAGTCACAAAATAAACTAAATAATAACACTTACACTAAACAATCTTGTATATCCAACAGCGGTAGTGAGACTAATGAGTATATAGTTAGTTACATAAGTCTAATCTGACGATTCCCCCCACGTAAGGCTACGGACTTACAGCGTTAAAATACGTGGTTCGAGTCCTCATGGTTGACAAAGCACAAATATTCCCTTGTGTAACATTGGGCTAAAAAATAAATAAATTGAAAACGAAATCATCGCACCTTTTGGTTTTACAAAGACAGTGTTGAGTCTAATAAATATTTAGTTAGTTATATGAATCTAGTATAATGAAATGAAACCATCTCATCCATTAGTTTTACCAAGACCACGTTAAGCCTATTTAGTTAGTTATATGAATCTAGTATAATGAAATGAAACCATCTCATCCATTAGTTTTACCAAGACCACGTTTAGCCTATTTACTTGGTTATATACAGTCTAATAATAATAAAACGAGAACACGGAAAGATATGATTTTATAAATTTGAAACATCAAGTGATTTTGTGTTATAAATCTACAACGTGCATTAAAAAACAAAACAGAAACCAAAGCAAAATTTTAGAACGTTTAACACCTTCTAGTGTTTTAAGCACAGCTGATGTTACATGATAATGATATGAGTGATAAAAACTCTACATGGTCTCTGTAGAAATATTTATTGAGAACTTATAAAAGAAGGGTCAATATTAACCCAATTTTAATTGGTCAAGAAGATTGTGGTTGAATAACAATTGCATGACTCTAGTTTTTCTAACCTCGAACCGAAGTCAATGTGTTTCTTTGTTAGTAATCGGTTAATGACTTTGTTGTAACTGGCTCAGCTCTGTAATGTAAGTTAATTTTTAGAACGCCAATACGGTAAATGTAAGAATTCTCGAGGGCGTTATTTTTTGTTGTTTGCACAAACCGACACTAGGGATTATCTATGCTAGCCGTTTCTAATTTTGAACTAATAGACTGGATGGAAGGCAACTAGGAAACAACAGCACACACACACCGCAAACTCGTGGGCTACTTTGATTGAATAGTGGGCTTTGACCGTCGCTCTTATACTGCATCCATAGCCTTAGAGTGCAAGCACATTGATGCGCCAACAGGTCACGAACCATGAATCGTGGAATTCAGTTTGATCACGCTTACAACTAGGCCAAACCAAGCCCAAAAGAAATAATACAAAGTATTAGAATATTGTTACGTCTCCGTTTGTTAATTAACTTTCCGTAACTTCGTTCCGACGAAACTTTAACGACACAAGTCTTTACTTAATAAAACTGGTTTATTCTTTCCGAATACAACTCTACGATACACTCAACTTCAACAATCGCGTTATAACAAACTATAATAACGAACGAACGTTAACTACAACAATACGTCTCTCTCTGACTGCAGTTCAATTACTCACCGACTATACACACATTACATTCCCCTCTTTTATATACCAGCGTACCCTATTTCTAGTAAGAACTTGAACATTCGCCAAAGTACATGATAGTTCTAGAAACGTTGCGTCACGGTGGTCATGTGACTCGCTGACGCAACAATATGGTAATGAATACATAACATTTTTCTCCCAAAAAGAATTAAATAACTTATTTGTCAACAGTAAAATGTCATATTATTTATAGACATTGACACCTTGAACTACCAAAATTCGATTACAATGCTGAAGTCCGGGACTTGATAAATCATTATACAGCTTTGTACTTAAAAAAATAAAATTCGATTACAATAATGAAGTCCGGGACTTGATAAATCATTATACAGCTTTGTACTTAAAAAAATAAAATTCAAAATCGCAAACCGTATAACTGTAGTTTTTTACTCTCATTGTACAGTGTAACAGTCATTTGTGTGAAATGTATAATTTGTATTATTTAGAGTATAACATAAAATAAAGAAGATATTTTGAAAATTTTGTCACAGTGTGAAATAGTTTGGGGAGGTATATAGTTTGTTAACAGACTCTAGATACAATAGCGCTGTAAAACTCGTGTAAACGTAAAGTCTTCCTTTCGGCCGTTTACGAAGTTAGCTTCCATTACGGTTGGATATGCATGCGATTCTGACATTGGAAGTTACGAGTCTATTTCACAGCAGTATGATAAGCCATAACACATGTTGGCCTCTTCACAGTATAATTGATATTCATGTCTTACAAAAACAACTGTACTGTGTACGAGTAGATGTACAGGTGGTTCTCATTCAGGACAGAATTGCAGTGAAAACGACCTCCGATGAAATTGATCGTCTCTGAATCACGTGTCTGTGTTGCATGATTGCTTATGCACGAGAGTGCGTATACCATCTGATATCTCTCGTTCTATCTTTCTGAATTAACGAATACGTACATCGAGCTCGTACCTTTTTTCTCTAACTGCTTTAGGTATAAACAGTGTTCATTTTTCTGTAGGGTGGAAACGCATTTGTTTCAACTACATGCTTGCTAATATTTCCTTGAAAACACAAGTCACGCCTTAGATTTATTGCACCAGGTGTGTAGTTAGATTAAATTCTGTTAGTGTTTGACCGGTTTCAACTTCACTGTACTACTTTTTCTGATGTACTAAAAGTTACACCCAATGACTGAGGTTCTGTTACTGTCTGACCGATCACAACATCCCTCTACCACTTTTTCTGATGTATTGAAGTTATACCCACTGACCGAGGTTCTGCAAGTTTTACCTTGTTAGCTTTAAATTTGTCTGAAAGATTAACTGGAAAAAGATACAGAGATACATTCAAAGTTAAATATAACTTCCCGCATTCCATGGGAAGAGGAGGACGGAACACAAAACCGTATATCAGATTCGATTTCAGCGACCCTGAAAAAACCGATTATCAGACTTTCATCATGCCTAGATGACTTTTAGTGAGTGTTTAACTCCTTGGTTCTCCATTTGTTAGGAGGATACGCCATATAAATAAGTTCACCTCTTCCTCAGGTCACCCTGAATCCGTCTGACAAGTTTGGTCCTGCTAGTTCTAAAACTGTAAGAGTTAGTTGGACATGCATACATACAAAGCTACAAGCTGCACGAGCGTATCTTAATGCGTGCATCCATTGAAGGTAATGAGGAATTCATTATCCAAAATTACATAAGTAATGTTTGCTTCACTAAGAAAAAAAAAGACATTGGAGAAGTTACTATTTCAAGAGTATAGAAAGTTTCTGTGTGACAGTTAATTAAGGATATATTAACAACTAGTTGGATTACCCGTCCCCTGGACAGAAGGTATGTAATATCATGATTAATGAAAGGATATCTTAGGACATGAAAAGTTGTTTCCCTAAAATGTAAAACACAAAATGTGAAACCCCAAATTTGCATGTATCTCCGCTTGGACCCAACAAACCTTCATGCCAAATTTGGTGAAGTAGTGGCAAAAACCGCAAAACACCCATAAATATTGCAAAACTGAAAATTTGTATGTATCTTCCCATGGACCCAGTGATCATCCATGTCAGATTTGCTGAATATCCATCCAAAGGAGGTGAGGTTGTGGTATAAAACGCAAAAACACCCATAAAAACCACAAAATGCAAAAAAAAACAACAAAAACTGAAGATTTATATGGATCTAATGAACCTCCATACCAATTTTGGTGAAGATCCCCCTACGAGCCCCCCCCCCCTCCTCCTAGTGGCACAGCGGTATGTCTGCGGACTTAAAACGCAAGAAACCGGGTGTCGACACCCGTGGTGGGTAGAGCACAGATAGCCCATTGTGTAGTTTTGTGCTTAATTCCAAACAAACAAACACCCTACGAAGTATTTTCATGGACATACAACAGATAGTACTATTATATATATATAGATGTAAAAGTTGTATTTACCCTTCTCTAAGACAGATAGAGCGGAATGGTCAGGTGGTTATGGTACTCGACTCGTAATTGAGGGTCGCGGGTTCTAATCCCCGTCCCACCAAACATGCTCGCCCTTTCAGCCGTAGGGGTGTTATAATGTGATGGTCAATCCTACTAGTCGTTGGTAAAAAAGTAGCCCAAGAGTTGGCGGTGGGTGGTATGAGTAGTTGCCTTCCCTCTAGTCTTACACTGCTAAATTAGGGGCGGCTAGCGCAGATAGCCCTCATGTAGCTTTGCGCGAAATTCAAAAAACAAACAAACTAAGACAGACAATTTCTGTAACATTAAAAGAAAAGAAAATTCTCTGCTGGAATGTGGTTTATAAAAGAGAAATACTGTGACACAACAAGAGCGACAAAAAGTTTGTAAGTTTAAAGCCGAAGGTGGCAATAAAAGTGTATGATATGTCATTAGAAATCTCAAACCTTATAGAGCACATTTGTAAAATTATCGAATTGAACATCTGTTTATCCCCACTATCGGAGAGTGCTCTAGCACTCTATGTAAGAATGGCATGGACGAAATACAAAAGTCATCGGAAGCTAGATATGAAGAGCTACCTGGCATAGTCGCTCTATGTCTGGTGTATATGCTGCCTTTAAGCTATCCAGAGCGTCCCAAATTCGAAAACTGGCGAATAGCCAAAACCAAGATTTGTTTATTTTAGTTTATATCATCTTTCTTCAACAGGCCTAACGCCTATCTAGTTCTAGCAGTAACTATAATTTGATCATCTTTTGATAGAGCAAAACGATCTTAATGATCTTTAAATACCAATTTTATTATTATTCTATGCAAAATTGATAAAGCTTTAGAACACACTCTATAACCTAGTAACCCACACGTGCCATCTTACAAAAGAAGTAAACAAATAAGTATTAGGGAAAAAAATTATCGCTAAATAGAAATGCTATGTAGGGCTGGCTACTGAACTTGTAAAAAGGAACCAAACAAGATAGGGATGAAAGTAGACATATCACTTGATCCTGTTAATTATCATAGCATACTTTACATGGAGAATAAAATCCCTACATTACTGGATTCCTCACTGGCAAGACAAATAGAACCAGAATTTCCAATCATAAAATGTTACTCTATTATATAATAGTTATAAAAGTAGTATTCTAAAGTTAACTAAAGGAAAGGTATAATGATGAAAGCTGAGATTCTATTCAAACACTAAGCTTTCGATAAACAAAGTGGGGAAGCTAGTAATGTAGGGATTCTATTATTCATGTAAAGTCTAGACGGCTTGGTCTACTATGTGATCATCAGCCGATCAAGTAATATGCCCACTTCCATCCCTATCTTGTTTGGTTCGTTTTTTCAAGTTCAGTATCCAGCCCTATATACATTTTTTATTTAGCCATAACTTTTCCCTAATACTTGTATATCTTGAATGTCTGTTGTAAAAGCTCAAATTGTTTATAATGTTTGCCATTTCATTATACCTTTCCTCGAACAATATTTTGGCCATAAGAGGGCGGCACTAATTAGGAAAACATAGGGAGTAAAAGACACTACCAAGTTAAACAAAACTCTTCAAGTATATACAAAAATATTAATAATTATGAGTTTAAATCAAAGTAGGTACCAGACTTCCATAAAACGAAGTGATCAGACTGAAAATCCTTTCTACGAAAAGGATTTGATTGACAGCTGATGTACTGGTCTTCATACAGGCGCCAAAGGCGTTTCTTCATTTAGCAATGTAAAACTAGGAAGTTGATTTGATAATTTGCTACTGGCCCTGAAGTAAGTATAACGAAATACACACAGTTCTTCCTGCATTCTCTTGCAGCGTTTAACGATCACGTTGGCGCCAGCATAATGACTCCTAGAGGACCTTATCGGCGTCTAGCACTTTGAAGTAGCAAGATCGAGAAATTACGTGCAAGCCGGACCAAAAGTCAGATCGAAGTTGTGTCTCGTGAGTATCTAAATAAATTTTACCAGAGACATAAAGCCACGCAAGTAGCGAAGAATTTGGATTACTCAAAGATATCACTAAAAAATCTATTATATAGCAAGTATATGTTTTTACATTCATTACCAACAATAATTTCCTCAACAATGCTTCATCAGGAAATAATTACAAATAGTCCTAGTCTTAGGCCTAGAAAAAGACCAGTAACTGGCTGTATAAAAATGTGCTGCTCTTCCTATTTATTTGAATATAACATTTCAAATTAGTATTAGGAAAAGAAATTACAGTAAAATGCATGTCAAAGTAAATAGTATATTTTTTAAAACCTGATATACAAAATAAAACGGAAACATTTATTAGTACTTCTTACCTTCATAGATAAATTGGGTGTAGTAAAAAGGTTTCTTTTGCTTCAATTAAACCTTTACAAAAACTCTGCATGTCTGAAACAGACAGGGAGCAAAGACACGGAGTCCGAGACAGCAAAATGAAATCAGAGAAGTTTTATGAAAGTTTAGGCCTCTGGGAATCTCGAAGCGTCCTTTAGTACATGGAAAACTAGTACATTGAAAAAATGCCAGACTGGGTTAAATTAATAAATTAGTTCAGTACTAGTTAAAACATTTTAATGCAATAGACAATAAAGAGTTAGTATTGTTACGTCTCCGTTCGTTAGTTAATTTTCCGTAAAAACCTTTCCCGAAGAATTTTTACCGATACAAGTCCTTTCTTAAATAAAACTGGTTTATTCTTTCTGAATACAACTTTGCGATACACTTAATTTCAACAGTCGCTCTATAACAAACGCTATAATTCACAACGAACTTCTCACGTGCTCAACAATATTCTTACTCATTACCTCACGTTGCTTCTTGGCCGGTCTTATATATACAAGACTACCCCAATCTAGTAGTCTCCCGACATTTCATGAAGGTTCGAGAAGGAAGTGGCGTGATACGAACGTCACGTGACCTGCGTTGTCGTAACAGTATGTTGAATGGTCAGTAAGTTAGTCAGCCGACGTGTTTGTTATCGATCAATTAGCGAGGAAATTTTGCAAGGAAGTTATTGATTAAGCTTATTTGTGCGTTTAGGCGTACCATTATTCTCGGAATTTCCTGTTAAAACATTGTTTGTGAAGTTAAGCCTACCAGTGAACGTAGCTTGTAACCTGTAGCAAATGTTATTAAAAAATATATTAATTCGTTATCGTTACATGGACTGGACCTCGCATTATTTTTACCGAATAATCCCAAAGAACCCTCCCAACGATAGATGTTACAAAATCATATATTCACCATTCTATTCATTCATATACATAGTGTTGCATATTTAAATAAATCAGAAGATTAAGAGATAATCAAACTGTAAGGTTCTCTATGGTAGCAAACTTATAATTCAAACAGAAGAGCACTAAATCGTAGGCCTATAATTTAGTTTAGTTTTATTCTTACCCACATTCCGACAACTACTTTCTTGGAAAATTATGTAGAAAGTGAAGAGGAGAATGATGCAGGACGTTGTCCATACTGGAGATTAGTATCAGAAGGTAGTATATATATATATACACACACACACACACATATATATGTATATAACAATGTTTAGGGAAACAAGGGACCTATTGGTCCATCTAGTTTGTCCCATCCTTTAACATAAACTAAAAGTAGCCTCTCCGTGGCACAGCGGTATGTCTGCAGACTTACAATGCTAGAATTCGGGTTTCGATACCCGTGGTGGGCAGAGCACAGATAGCCTATTGTGTTGCTTTGTGTTTAACTTCAAACAATCAAGCTAAAAGTATTAAATAAATAAACACCTCAAAGGCAACTCATCATTCACATAGTTATCAAGCTTTCTCTTAAACTCACTTAAGCCAGGTGGTTAGGGCGCTTGACTCGTACTCTGAGGGTCGAATCCCCGTCCCACCAAACATGCTCGCTCTTTCAGCCTTGGGGGCATTATAATGTGATGGTCAATCCCACTATTCGTTAGTAAAAGAGTAGTCCAAGAGTTGACGGTGAATGGTGATGACTAGCTGCCTTCCCTCTAGTCTTTCATTGCTAAATTAGGGACGGCTAGCGCAGATAGCTCTCGTGTAGCTTTGCGCGAAATTTAAACCCAAAAACACCAAAAAAACTCACTTAAATTAACTGCCTCCACAACATCCGAAGGCAACCCATTCCAAAGGCCAACCACTCTGTTAGAAAAATATAACTGTCTTAACTGAAGATGATTGACTATCCTGCCAAGATTTATATTTATGTCCCCTAGTCCTACCATTCTCACCATTAAGTATGAAAAAAGATGATACACCCACACTATCTTAAACACCTCAATCAGATCTTCTCCCAACTCTTCTTTTTTCAATAGAAAATAATTTCAAATATCTTAAGCTCTCTTTCTATGACAACCTCTCCATCCCGGGCACTATTCTAGTAGCCCTCCTCTGAACCCTTTCCAAAAATTCAATGTATTTCCTAAGGTAAGGAGCCCAAGACTGAACACCATCCTATTCATATGCATAGTGTTGCTAATTCAAATAAATCAGAAGATGAAGAGATAAACTGTAGGAGTCTGTATGGTAGCAAACTTATAAATCAAACAGAAGAGCGCTAAATCGTTGGGAGACTAGCGATGTCTTTGATCTATTTAATTTTGTTTTATTCTTACCCACATTGCGACAATTTATCATATAAAATGAGTATAGAAATAGTTCTAAAGATGGGCTTAATTGTTACTATTGTAATGCTAAAAGTATAAGAAATAAAATATATAACTTTAGGGCACTGGTAGGAATGGAGGATGGGATTTTGATATAATGGGAATAACTGAAACATGGTTAAATGTAGATGATTTTGATGACAGAAATTACTTTGAAATATAGGGTTACATGTTATTTAATAGGATAGAGTTCTAAAGAGAGAGGAGGAGTGGCTTTGTATGTTAAATATGAGTTACATCCTGTTGAAGTTGAGGATAT
>NW_013669110.1:116809-122859 GCF_000517525.1 Limulus polyphemus
GATATCAAAGATAAAAGAAAGGAGATTGAATCCATTTGGGTTTCTATTACTATTAGCGGATATAAAGGGAAACGGCTTTTAGTGGGAAAGTTGTTATAAGCCCACCAGATGATACTGATGAAATTAATGAGAAAATTCACAGTGAGATTAAGATTTCAGCTATTAATGAGGTCATTATTATGTCTGTACAACTCTCCAAACAAATTGCACGTCTTCACTGCTAGCTTTGTTAAATTTGTATACCATTCCCGAATTAATAAATAATACTCACACAGTCACACACACACATGTATATATAAGGAACTAGATTTACTTTGCTCAGGGAACTGGTTAATACAAACGAAACAATATAAAAATATCTTTAAAACTTTTTCTTATTGTTAATTTAAAACAAATAAATAAAAACACACATATATGAAAGCATAAATACCGATATCGTGTCTTCCAGGATCATTTTCAGTTTCTGAAATAAGGCTGTCTCTCTCTCTCTCTCTCTCCTCCTGATAGGAATTTAGGTCTTTGTGACCTAGGAGGGTCAGGTGCGCTGGGACCACTTCCTCCTTTCCGGACTGTGGTATGTCGTCTGTGAATGTAGATTGTTGATACTACAAGAAGGTCGGAGTAAACCGCACTTGCTCCGACCCCTTTCAGGGCAAAAGCTGTCTCTGACAAGACCTACTTAACAATGTAAAAGTTCCCGCGTGTTATTACCTGAAAGCTTTATGTATGTTTTAAACTTCCTCTGTCTGTTGAACTATGCAACATTTAATGTAGTTTTAAGTTTATTAATAAAATAATTTTCATAAAATCATCTCTTATTTTTTATATTAGTAATTTAAAGCAAAACCAGAAAATGTTTCTAGATTATTGTTTTTTATTATGGAACAGATCCTTCGATTTTGGAATATTTTTTAAAACTTTGATTCAAATTAACCCTAACTCTAAAAAGCTAAAATTATATAGGAAATTATCAATAATCACAAAAATAATATAAACTAACAAATTATTTCTTTCATAATAACTCATTCCTTGAGTTAAAATTAATATTAATGAGATCCAACAAGAATTAGAAATAATTTCAGATACAACTTTAAAAGCTAAGTTTGAAAATCAATCAATCATATCATCAGGAAGACAAACCAAAAATGTATATGCTATCTTAAATTAGAAAAACAAAGCAAAAAAATCTCAAGGTATTTTCCATTGCAATAAACCAAATTGTTGTATTTGTGGGACAGGTTATATCAGATACACTAAATATATTACAGGCCCTACTGGGGAGAAAATATTTTTATATACTCTAGATTTATTTGTAATTCATAAAATGTTATTTATATATTATCTTGCATTTTTTGTAAACAAATATAAGTTGGAGAAACAAATAACTTACGTATAACAATAAACTTATATGAATCTCCTGTCAAAAATGTAAAAAAATTGTTCATTACCTGGTAACAAACAAATTAATAAGTGCATTATAGAAATGTATCATACTTTATAAATATTTCTCCATTTCGGTATTCTAGCGAAAAGAATAAGCAATTATTTTATTAATAAATTTAAAACCACATTAAATGTTATATGGTTTAAAACATATTGTTACGACAGCGGAAGTCACGTGACGCTAGTAACACGTCATGAGTTTCTAGAAGGATCATGATTGTTCCTGGCAACTCTAGTCTTTTCTACGCGCCCTCTATTTTAGTATATAAGCCGGCAAATAAAGCGGAGGGATAATAGCAGATAGAGAGATATAGAGACAGATAATTGAGTCAAGCGCGGTAGTGACCGTAAGTAAAGTGCGTGAATCGTTGTGAATTATAGCGTGTGTTTAAATTAAAGTGACTGTGGAAATTAAGTGTATTGCAAAGTTGTATTAAGAAAGAATAAACTAGTTTTATTTAAGAAAGGACTTGTATCGCTGAAGTTTCTCGGAAAGAATTTCTACTGGAAATTAACAAACGAACAGAGACGTAACAATATATAAAACTTTAAGGTTTAAAAAATGTAAGTTTTACATTGTTAAGTAGGTTTTGTTAGAAAGAGCCTGAAAGATACGAAGCTGGTATTTACGCTTTTATATAGGTGTGGTTATATTTATTTGTTTCAAACTGACATTAATAAAGAGTTTTTAAAATATTATATGTTGTTTCATTTACATGCACAGATATACACGTTTATATTTACAAAAACATACACATACATACACACGTATATATTTACAAAATCATACATATATAGATACGCACACGGACATACTGTTTAGTATCTTACAGCATGGGACACTTAGATCTCAGGACTGCCCGTCCTCATAAAAAATATTGACTGCACTCTTTTATGATGTACATATAATTGAAAGTGACTGCTATATGCAGTTCGTGGTTTGCTTTGGAGAGATGGACTAGGTGGAAGTCGGCTAATCTATACCAGCCGCTGCTTACTTGAGAGGTATTCTAATTACATAGTGTAACGTAACCGTTATAACTCACTCACAGCCCCAAAGCGATTATTATGTTATTTTTTGGGGGTGTTTTCTTTTTCGGCGATAACGTGGTGCAAACTACCATACCTCGGGTCTATCACTCCGAATCAATGGGCCGCGCTTGGCTCCTAGCCCAGTAATAATGTCTCGTTTGTTTATTTGTTATTAAGCACAGAGTTACACAATCGAAACCCGACTCTTAGCGTTATAAAGTTATTATTAAGCGTAAAGCAACACAAAAAGAGTTATCTGTGCTATGCCCGCCACGAGTATCGAAACCCAGTTTTTAGTATTATAAGTCCTCAGACTTGCTGTTGAGCCACCTGGGCAGTAATAGCGACTTCTGTCCAAAAATCTAACATGACATTTTACTGAAATCTTTTCAAGCGCTTTGGTGTTTGTATCTACATACGCATAAGAAACTGAAGGACACGAATGATATTTCTACTTATCCACAGAGGGCGTGAACAATTACGTTTACGTTTTATACCTATTCCGGCTAAACTGAAATTATAAAGAATTTATAAGATATTTTAAAGCAGGACGTTTGTTTCTATTATTATTCTCTGATATATATACAAGTAACGTATTATGGGAGGTCTGTTCAACCCTTGCATCCTATGGTGACTTTTGTTATCTTGCAATAGTCACGTGACTGAGAATAAATTATCTTCTTTTTTATATCTTACATTAGGCCAATATCATAAGGCTTTGTTAAGATTAAGAAAGTGCCTATCCTTTTTGTTTTATTGGGCCGAAAGTCTTCGTTCATGATGAAAATAGAAAGAGAAAATTATTTTGAAATTGCTGAATCCACCTGCTAATGTTTTGGTGTTGTTGATTATATTTGTAATTTTGGAACAATACATCTTCAAGTAAATTCTCATTTCTGATTGGACTAAATGAACAAGGTGATACCATTATGTTTGTCCCAGCGGTGGGAGTCAGTGTTTCTTAGAAATCAAGAGGTTATTTTATTCATTAGACTGTACATATGTAGTCACATACACAGAAGCGATCATCTGTCCAAAAACCTTACTGGAAAGACATGCTTCACTGGTCAGAAGTATCGACAGAAACAAGACATGGTTCAGTGAACATTTGTCATGGCAGTTGGTTTAGAAAGCGGAGGGCGTGGTCGTCTGAGACTAGGAACTGTAGGCGTTGTCAGAGTGATAAAGTATGTGAAAAATACGTCATAAAATTTAAATCTTTCTCAAGCCAGTAGGTTAGTTCCAGCATAAATGTATAGGAAGTATAGCACTGTACACAAGTTGCCATGGTTATAACATGTTACCTAGGTGGCTATAGTAACTGAAGCTACTGTGGGTGCGTTATATAGTACTGTATACAGGTTGCCATGGAAATAACACGTTATTGAGATTGCTATTGGAATGTTATATAGCACTGTACAGTTATTGCCATGAATATAACATGTCACCAAGGTTGCTATGGGTATAATAGCACTGTATAGACGTAGCCATAGATATAACATGTTATTGAGGTTGCTATGGATATTTGTATAGCACTGTACATAGATTACCATGGATATAACATGTTATCAAGGTTGTTATGGATATGTTGTCAATAGACTCTTCAAGTTATATATGCCCCTTACTGTGGTTATCGTATCTTTCGCTATTTTAGTAAATTATGAAATTGCAACACCTAGAAAACATTAAATAGATAACAACTATTCTATTTCACATTGTATGGTTGTTTGAGTTGTTAAAAAGTGCCTTACTTGAAAGCACTCAGTTGCTAGACCGCTTGCCTGCTATGCAACAGAATTCAGGTTCTCTCCTCGCCTAATGAGATGGAATTACCACAATTACACCTACAAATATTTTTGTATAGCAATAAGCTTTTATTGTGAAAGAGACGCTTCTTAATTAACTTGTTTTAGCTTTTGAAAGTTCATGCAAGTAGTAGTAATCACTTTTAGGCGTAAGACTATTTGCGTTTGTTCTTTGTTCATCTTTTCAATAGTCCATCTGTAAATAGGTCAAACTACGCGAAGGTGTATTGAATTGATAAGAAAATGACAACTGTGTGTGATAATGGTTTTGTATCGAAGTTCGTTTACGGCAGTTTTACACGGTACATGCCGTGACAAACAAACACGCCATTGAACGTTCTTCTACGATTCCAGTACAGTCACTGTCAGTACGTATGTTGTTGCTGCAAAGCTACACAATGAATTATCTGCAATCAGTCCATGGCGGGAAATCGAACCCCTCATTATAGCATTGTAAGTCCGTAAACTTACCCTTGACCCACCTGGGGACAGTACGTAAGCTATGATGATATCATCATTATGTCAAGTTAAATATCCAATCATTATATTCAAATCGTAGTAATACAAATACAAATGGTCTGCCTGGTGTTTTATCTTAATAAGATGTTTTTAATAGTTCCCTGATTTATCCCCCCCCCTCCTTATCTTGAACACTGATCATTCAGAAAAGACAAACAGTTGTCACAAGTTATAATAAATATGTGTGTGTCCAATTTGTCCTATCTATCTATCTCTTTCTGGCTCAACAGTAATTGTACAGGACTGCGGATCTGAAGTTCTGTTCTTCGCGCTCCGTTCTTTGGGGTTGTGAGTGCGTTATAAGATTGACGGTCAAATCTCATTATTCAATTAGAGTAGCCTACGAGTTGACGCTGGGTGATGTTGACTAGCTGCCTTCCTTCTAGTCTATCATTTTAAAATTAGAGACTGCTAGAGAAGATAGCCCTCGAGTAGCTTTGCGTGAAGTTCAACAAACAAAAGCTACTCATTTAAAACCGTTGTTCTCCGTATCCCGTACTCCAATGTGTCAAAGTACATTTTGTTTAGTTTCCAGTGCTGTACTATAAGTCATTTAAACAGGTTTCTGATTGCAGACTTGTTTCGTTATTCTAGAACTTTGCACAAAGCTACACAAGGGCTATCTGCGTGTACCCGTCACTAATTGTGAACTGATAGACTAGTGGGGAAAGGGGAGTTAGCCAACAGCACTCAACGCTAAATCTTGGGCTATTTTAGTCCAATAAGTAGTGGGATTTGACTGTCAACCTTGGCTCCAAAGTCCGGAGCAGGTTTTTTTTTCCTCACCAACGCCAACTACTAGCTCACATTTGCTCCTTTCCGTTTTCAAAGTTATCAGAAACTTTTTCCTAGAAACTTTATAAATAGTTGAGTCGTTGTTGATGTTCTTCACGTTTCTGAATGGTGATAGAATGTCTAAAACATCTCGTTAAACACAGTTGTGCTGTAAAAATGCACATAGCAACAAATATTTATTTTACATGTGAGAGCAAGACACAACAGATTGAATGAGAATAGAAATTTTCAATAAGAACGGCACTGCCTGGGCTAAACAGCTAGGTCGGGGATCCCTACGATTTTGGTATAGCAGAGGTGTCGCTAGGTTCTTTAAAAAATCGAGAATCGGACCCATAGGCGCAGGAGTTTTCGGTGTTTCAGTATGATATTGATCATGATTTCATATTCTGATTTTACAAGACACTAACTGGGGATTCGGGGCACGGCCCCCATGTGCCAGTAGCCAGCGACGCC
>NW_013669111.1:0-1780 GCF_000517525.1 Limulus polyphemus
TTTTAACCATACCTTGTTTCAGTGATATTTTCTGTGCATCAACATTAAATCTTTTAGCAGCTTTTTCAAGTGCTTCTTCTTCGGTACGACCACTAACCCAATACTGATTGTCCATCTCCTAAAAGCCAAAAGTAGAGAAACAGGGTTTAAAGCACATAAAATATTTCTTTTACTTAAACTTCATAGTTAAAATTAAATGAAGAATCATGGGCCTAAATAGATGAATATAGTGTCTTGATGGCAAACAATTTTCATTACAAGCTGAATATAGAATGTCAAAATGTTCTCTTTTTTAACCCTCTCTGCAAGGCATCCTTTAAATTTGGTGATGAGGAACCCACTTTGAGACTAATAATGGCTGGAAACGGCTTGAATGGGTAATGAAGAAAAACATTAATATAAGTTTAACATAACAGCAAATGTACAACGTTTCGACAAGGTTTTGTCATCATCAGGTACGTTGTGCATTTGCTGCTATGTTAAACTTATATTAAAGTTTTTCCTTCATCACCCATTCAAGCCGTCTCCAACCATTATTAGTACCGGTAGTACGTTAAATGTATCAGTGTCACGTGCCCTGCAATACTTACACGCATGCTCCATGCCACAGCTTCCTACTTACACAACTGTGTTACTAAAAAAACGTTTGTTAAAAAATTTAAGATAAAAAAGAAAATCTTTGACCCTATCACAACGGAAGTCACGCTGTAATATTTTATACAGTGAATGATTATACCAAGACTCGAGGGCAGGTTTTCTGGGATTCTGGTACGGACACTCGTAACGGAGCTCATTTTAAGGTTGTTTTTGTAGGAATTATGAAAAAGGCCAAACCATAGAAAAAGAAACTGTGTAGAGAACTGGTAAAAAAATAACGATTTTATGATAGTTTTGAGTGCCCCTAGGGGTTGTCCAGTATTGATTATAACGCTGGACTTACATGGAGGAAGTTAGTGACAAAATGAATCGTTATTCTTGCGAAACGTGTGGTATAAACAAGATGTAACGGAGAGTAGGGTTTTATCACCTAAAACAGATGAATCTGAGGATCTGAAAGAGACAAAAGCTGTTTCTGTTGGAGAACTTGGGTGGAAGGAGATGAAGCACTGAACTGATTAATTGTAAAACAGAATCGTAAAAGGAAGCCACTAGTTTAATTAAACGAAAATACAGGAACAAACTCTGATTAAGATACAATCAAGAGAGATAATAATAACTGTGAAGACACGAGAAGAAAAAAACACATCATTTTAGTATATTCAGAGATGAATCACGTGGCGAACGTTTCATCATAGTTTGATAATGTATCAAAAACAACAAAACAAATCCGTAAGGTACAGTAAACTTGACGATGGGTGAAATTCCCCGAAAATACTCATAATTAAGGGACGTCCTTAGCCCTCTAAAACTATAGTATTTCAAGCTTATTTCAGTTTCCTTCAGATTAACAGACAGTGGTTACATTGTTGGTTTTCTTCGTATAAAGGTTACATTGTTAGTTTTCTTTGTATAAAGGTTACATTGTTAGTTTTCTTCAGACGCTGGTTACGTTGTTAGTTTTCTTCAGACGCTGGTCACATTATTAGTTTTCTTCAGACGCTGGTCACATTATTAGTCTTCTTCAGACGCTGGTCACATTATTAGTCTTCTTCAGACGCTGATTACATTGTTAGTTTTCTTCAGACGCTGGATACATTGTTAGTTTTTTTCAGACGCTGGTTACATTATTAGTTTTCTTCAGACGCTGGATACATTGTTAGTTTTTTCAGACGCTGGTTAC
>NW_013669111.1:2697-6874 GCF_000517525.1 Limulus polyphemus
GTCACATTGTTAGTTTTCTTCAGACGCTGGTCACATTGTTAGTTTTCTTCAGACGCTGGTCACATTGTTAGTTTTCTTCAGACAATGGTCACATTGTTAGTTTTCTTCAGACGCTGGTCACATTGTTAGTTTTCTTCAGACGATGGTCACATTGTTAGTTTTCTTCAGACGCTGGTCACATTGTTAGTTTTCTTCAGACAATGATTACATTGTTAGTTTTCTTCAGACACTGGTTACATTGTTAGTTTTCTTCAGACAATTGTTACATTGTTAGTTTTCTTCAGACAATTGTCACATTGTTAGTTTTCTTCAGACAATGGTCACATTGTTAGTTTTCTTCAGACAGTGGTTACATTGATAGCATTCTTCAGTTTAAAACACACACAGTGATATACTACATTGTACAGCCTTCACCATTTATGGAGGAAGCAGAGTGATTGTAGATCCCACTGACTTGGCAGGAAATGTTTAGTTATCATATGTAACAGTGGTTACACAAGGACAAGAGATTATCCATTAAATATTTGATAACGAGACAGATTTTCCACAATAACTCACTGACCTTTTCTGTGTATCTTTAATTTACAGAGTTTTCAAGAAATGTTCCTTTATAACTGATAGTGTACATGTATTGAAATGATGAATAAACAAAGTTATCATGTATTGTGCTTCTACTCACCAGGTGTCACTTTCTTTATTGAACACAAATCAGTTGATATAAGCACCCATTTGGATTTGGGAAGGAATTTTTTTATGAAAAAATAAGAAGAGTCTGTAGGATACCCCCAACCCCCAGAACTCTCTTAATTCAACGACAAGTGGCGAATCAAGTAATAATAATATGTCTTCGTATTTATTTTTAGTATCTTTAATAGCTTGTCTACTGAATATTTTAGAGGAATAAATTAAAAGCATAAATAGTCCATACTTTTGAAAGCTTTTATAATTAAAGGAATTTACTGTGGTGAAGAAAAGACAACTGAAAACGTCATAAATATATAATTTTGAAAACTATTTGGCAACATAAACAGAACTAGTGGGGAAAGTTCCAATGTAAAGCCTGGCCAAGTTATGTTAATGTGAAATATCACATGTACTAAACACATTTAGAAACAAATTTGTATAATAGATTCTGTGTGTATATATATACAGACACACACATATATAAACGTGGGATAGTTTCAGTTTGGTAATGCACTTGCTTGGCAAGTAGAAGGTCCTGGGTTCAATCCCACTCACAGGAGATGAAAAATTTGTCTAGCATTCTTCAGTTTAACAGAAATTTGTCATTTATTTCTTAAAATACATTCTGAAATTCACATAGCATACTAAATTCTTCCGAGTTCTCAGGAAAAAAAACTGAGATAACCACTGTGTTCTACAGCTTCCATATTGTTGATGATATCGTAGCTTAGTTTAATGTATTCTTCCCTTTTTATTATCACAAACATTCTAATCCTAATAGTGTTTATGTTGTGAGCATTCTTCAGTTTAACATAGACAATGGTCACTCTGTTAATGTTCTTCAGTTTAACGTAGACAATAGTTACACTGTTAATGTTCTTCAGTTTAACACAGGCAATGGTCACTCTGTTAATGTTCTTCAGTTTAACGTAGGCAATGGTCAATCTGTTAATGTTCTTCAGTTTAACGTAGGCAATGGTCAACCTGTTAATGTTCTTCAGTTTAAAAAAAAAAAATGTAGACAATAGTTACACTGTTAATGTTCTTCAATTTAATGTAGACAATGGTCACTCTGTTAATGTTCTTCAGTTTAACACAGACAATAGTTACACTGTTAATGTTCTTCAATTTAATGTAGACAATGGTCACTCTGTTAATGTTCTTCAGTTTAACACAGGCAATGGTCACTCTGTTAATGTTCTTCAGTTTAACACAGACAATGGTCACTCTGTTAATGTTCTTCAGTTTAACACAGACAATAGTTACACTGTTAATAGTCTTCCGTTAAAATCTGTAAATCTATTTGCAAACAAGGAAAAAGTTTCAATATTTCCCTCACATGACTAACGATTTGATTTGTGCTTTGACTGAGAGTTTGATCGCATAAGACTTGGCTTAGAAGCTCGACGAAGCGACTGTTGAAAAGAATTGCGGAAAAATGGGTTACTCCGAAAGCCCGTACGTGAAGCGTTTTGTACTGATGGTGTACTTTCTACGGGAGATGGAAGAGGAGAAGGAGGTGGAGACTGCTTCTTACATGACCCAGTGCATGTATCTGAACTCTGCCTGTTGAACTTCAGATACTGATGTGGTTTTTTGCCACTATAATCTCTGATATCTGGGTCAGCACCTGCAAGAGACATATCTCAAATCAGAAAAATACAAAATTACATAAGTTGTAAACTTAAGTGAATCACAATAAATTAACACAGAAAACACTTGTAAGGAGATAAATAGGTTAGATTGTTAGCATTCTTCCGTTTAACTTCTACAGCTCGGATCTTCAATTACAGGCTAATTTCTCTCTGTAGCTTCCGTATATGAAGCTTGTCCTTACGTCTTTAGAACAATTTATGACAACATAACCCTTCTACACATCATTATAATAACAGAGGTAGAATACCTCCGATTTTTTCGCTACATTCCTACAGAATGAAACATCTAATATAAGCTATATTTTTTTTTTTTACTATACAATTAAATATTGATTACCACATTAAATTTTTGTCAATAATTCCTAAACGTATTAACAACTTTAAAAACTCATGTAGGGTAGGTTATTTAAATGTCTTAAAAGAATACAGGGATGGAAATCACAGAAATTGATAGGTTTCTGAAATCCAAGTTCAACTACTCATTTCTCAATTGTTTGGACTTTGTTTTCTGGTTATTGTTGTTTGTAATTAGGTACAAAGCTACACAATGGGCTATATGTGCTCTGCCCACCACAGGTATCAAAACTCTGTTTCTAGCATTACAAGTCTGCAGACATGCCACTGTGGGGGGGCTTTTTTTTCTGGTCAAATGAGGGTGTGCAGAAATAAGATTATATGTTTACATTTAGTGTAGGCATATTTCTACCATGTATGTGTGTGTTGTGTAACGCAGGGAATCCGAAATAATATTGTCAAACTTATTTTTAATGTGTGAAACACTTATTAGGCCTGTATCACGATATTCCATGCATGCTACTGGAGAATGGAAATATGTTTAAAAAAAAACCTCCTTTTTTGTTTAATACTAACAAGACCAAAGTAACATTGGCCTGACATTCACAGGCTGAAGTTACACTTTAAGCAACGAATAAACAGTGACGACTACTGCCCGATTAATCGGCAAATGACTTACCATACATGTCAGTCAACAACTCCATGATTCCTCTATGTCCAGCCATTGCAGCTAGATGAAGAGCCGTATAACCCTAAAATCAAGCAAACATACAAATAACTTTGTATTATTGTGCTCGTTATTACACAAACACAAATCTTCTCGAATTAACATGAAACTTGGAACTACTCAGAGTTCTTTTAATAATAATAATAATGATATTTCATACCTATGTCAGAACATAGAACACCTGAACAAGAGCCAAAAGTTGGCCAAAAATAATAACAATAAAAAAACACTGACCAACGGTGAGCTTCAGCCTAGGTCTTCGTAATTAATAAAGTTTATTTTTTAAGATTTTGTTATCAATGTACACAAATATTAATGGTTATAGTTAATAAGTAGCATATAAAACTATACTAACTAACCAATCCAGGTGACTTCATCTAATGACATTTCTTTTTATAAATCAGACTCAGAAAGTTTGGTCAATCAGTAGATTGTCACCGACTGGACGTGGTACACAACCTACACTAGTCACCGACTGGACGTGGTACACAACCTACACTAGTCACCGACTGGACGTGGTACACAACCTACACTAGTCACCGACTGGACGTGGTACACAACCTACACTTGTCACCGACTGGACGTGGTACACAACCTACACTAGTCACCGACTGGACGTGGTACACAACCTACACTAGTCACCGACTGGACGTGGTACACAACCTGCACTTGTCACCGACTGGACGTGGTACACAACCTACACTTGTCACCAACTGGACGTAGTACACAACCTATACTTGTCACCGACTGGACGTGGTACACAACCTACACTTGTCACCAACTGGACGTAGTACACAACCTATACTTGTCACCGACT
>NW_013669111.1:7075-12004 GCF_000517525.1 Limulus polyphemus
TACACAACCTACACTTGTCACCGACTAGACGTAGTACACAACCTACACTTGTCACCGACTAGACGTAGTACACAACCTACACTTGTCACCGACTAGACGTAGTACACAACCTACACTTGTCACCAACTGGACGTAGTACACAACCTACACTTGTCACCAACTGGACGTAGTACACAACCTACACTTGTCATCGACTGGACGTAGTACACAATCTACACTTAATGTTTACACTGAATAGTGAGAAACCAACTTTCAGAACAGAAATTGCTTGCAAGAGGTTGAAAATAAATCTAAATCTCTTAAGAATGTGTTTTACCTTCGTTTTTTTTTTCATATTTTTCAAGTTTAATAGATAACTTCAATGAGCTACATACAATGATTTTTTATTACATTCTGGTTTTGTTTCTCCTAGTGGTAACTTAACATTTTAAGTAATTCTAAGTTACCTATCGCAAGGAGGAAACTTTCTCAAAATAAAACTTATGACAGTTCACTCAATACTCGTATCTATTACAAGATGTACTTACCCCCTGAAAGTGACGACATGTGATGAAGTTGCAACAATTGTTGAAGGAGAGGGGGGAAGGAGAAAAAGAAAAAAAAAGTATCATCCTTAAGCCACATGAATGCTGAACAAACAACTCAAATCTATTTTGTTAGTAGGAGTTAATATATGTTAATTTTGTATTTCATACTGTTGTTAAAACTTTAATGAACTTTAAGCCTAATGGTGGTACATTACAACAAACAAATAATAAAATTAAGAGGACCACTGCCACATTTTTACACAGACACTGATCCGTTCCAACTTCCTAGATTAGAAGGGACACCATTTTCATTTATAAAAATACTAAACACAATTTAATATAGAGGGGACACCTTCAAACAGCCATAGCCATAAAAACCAATAGTACACGGACACTTCACATCTGTATGTTTAATAACTAAAATAGGGATGGCCCAAATAGTTAATAAACTCAGTTAAAAGAAAAACAATAATTCTACACACTTACTTGCTTATTCAGGAAATAAGTCGAACAAACAAATCCCACAGGAAGTAGTAGACCAAAATATTTAACGTCAACCGTCAGGATAAAAAAAACAAAGAATATACAGTAAATTCCACATGAAACAATGATGAAAAAAATCATTAAAATGTAAACAAAACTGAATGGTTTTTAGCATTAGAAGAATAATTTATTTTAATACAAAACATTTTAATGTTCAGCAGAATGATGCTGATAAACTATACAACTATTCTATAGGTGAAAATATAAAAAAAATCAACTTTGATCTAGTCATAACAATATAATTATCTCTTCATTACATAATAACTATATCGAGAGAAGATAAAATCTATATTAGATATTTGAGCTGACTAGTTTTCATGACACAGTTACCATTATTAGGGTAACCAAAAACTAGTCGGCTGAAATTTCTAATAAAGAACTAATCTTTCACTGTGCCAAAAAACATTAGTTTTGTTTTTGTAATTTTAACATAGAAGTAAAAAGTCTCTTAGAAGAGATTAACATAATAATTATTTTAACCCACTGACGTCAACTGCTCCAAATGCATGCAGAATTTTTGCAAGCCGTACACCGTATACGGCACACTCGCATTCAACTGCAGGAGGTGGACCGTACCCTATACGGGAAATCTGCGGTTAACAACACTGTATTAAAAGCTAAATATAGAGAGGATATTTGGACGAATATACGTGATATACCCGATACGTTATTATTTAACTTCCTGTTCAGTATTGAAGATCTGGATTAAACATAAAGTTGTGCACTAATAAGAGTTGCTCGTAAATTAATAATATTTTCAAATAAGCTAAAAAATTCTATAAAACAGTAAAAAAAAATGAAGATTAAATTTGTCTGAGAGCAATATTAACAGAAAAAAAAAAACAATAGAGCTTTTGTTATTTAAGGTTTACAAAAGTGATACGAATAAAATTCATAAACTTGGGGAAAGACAAATGACAGCTAAGAAATCCATAAGGTTACTCTCTCGAAACATACAATCAAAATCGAACAGAGAGAATCTTTTATCCTTCTATCCTTTATATATATTATTACAATAAACTCACACACACAATATTTACTCTTTTTCTTCTTCCATTTATATATATATCATTAATATGACCATAGAGAACAATTAGGTATGAGTTAAAGTCATTTTAATAACACATAAAAACTCTTGTAAAAGCCAATATTTCTCAAGACATTAAAAGTTATTTTCTATACCACCATATTATTACTATTACTATAAATTGAAAGAACCGTTAATTTTCAATAAAACTGGAAAACATTCATTTATTAATTCAATTAAGTGGTCCATAAAAGTAGAATTTGCCTGCAGTAGCATTAGTGATAACTTACCGTGCGAGTGTTTGCGCTGACTTTATGTACACCAGCTATCAACTTGATGACATCAGCATTCCCATGTTTGGCCGCCCAGTGTATAGAGTTCTGGAAATGAAACGTTACGAACACGTTGATAGCCTTGTAATACATCAGATATTTATATCAAAATAACAATATCTTGCCACATGCAGTGCCAATTAAACCTTGAATTGCTTTCGTCTGAATCTTGCAGTTGAACCTAGCATATTGTATCAGTAAAAATACTTTTGTTGTCCTTATAGTGTCAGTAAAAATACTTTTGTTGTCCTTATAGTGTCAGTAAAAAATACGTTTGTTGTCCTTATAGTGTCAGTAAAAAATACGTTTGTTGTCCTTATAGTATCAGTAAAAATACGTTTGTTGTCCTTATAGTGTCAGTAAAAATACGTTTGTTGTTCTTATAGTGTCAGTAAAAATACGTTTGTTGTTCTTATAGTGTTACATATATGACGCATACTTTAATTAGAAACTCTGGTTGTAATGGTCCAGTTAACAGACACATAACCAATTATCAGAAATACTGTTATATGTACAACACATAATTCAGTTTGGCTCACTGGCTGTAATGGTCCAGTTAACAGACATATAACCCATCATGAGAAATACTGTTATATGTACAACACATAATTCAGTTAGAACAACTGGTTGTAATGGTCCAGTTAACAGACACATAACCCATGATGAGAAATACTGTTATATGTACGAATGATGGGTTATGTGTCTGTTAACTGGACCATTACAACCAGTTGTTCTAACTGAATTATGTGTAGTACATATAACAGTATTTCTATGATGGGTTATGTGTCTGTTAACTGGACCATTACAACCAGTTGTTCTAACTGAATTATGTGTTGTACATATAACAGTATTTCTGCTAATTGGTTATGTGTCTGTTAACTGGACCATTACAACCAGTTGTTCTAACTGAATTATGTGTTGTACATATAACAGTATTGCTTATGATGGGTTATGTGTCTGTTAACTGGACCATTACAACCAGTTGTTCTAACTGAATTATGTGAAGAAATACTGTTATATATACAACACATAATTCAGTTTGGCTCACTGGTTGTAGCGATCCACATAAACAGACACATAACACATGACATATCACCACCTGTGAAGCAATGAATGCACTAATCCCTGTTAACGGGATCTGTAGGCTCATAAAATTTACTTTTTAATAAAGATTTTTAAATAAATAATATACAACTATCAGAAACAGAATCACTCTCCTCAACTTTAGGTTTAACAGCAGTAATCCCACTATGTTTTTCTCTGTTTTATGCTTAGAAACCGAAAATAAATTGTACACACATACGTATTATAACAAACGTTTCATAAGATAAGAAAAAAAGGAGTGGCTTGGAATACATTGACCAATAAAGGAGTGGCTTGGAATACACTGACCAATAAAGGAGTGGCTTGGAATACACTGACCAATAAAGGAGTGGCTTGGAATACACTGACCAATAAAGGAGTGGCTTGGAATACACTGACCAATAAAGGAGTGGCTTGGAATACACTGACCAATACTACCTTAATTAGTTATCACTTTAATATCTAAACACTGACCGATCACGTCTGGTGTTACAAAAACTTCTTGTATACAGTTACATCATTATACCCGAACATCAGTTTATTGGAGTGTTACAACCTGTACACATCTACCCGAGATAACTCTCGCTCATTATAAAACCAGGGTGAAACCTATACTTACAAACTGTCAGGTAAAAATCCCGTCGGCATCACGGATCAGTGCAGACAGCAACGAGTAATACAGTTTGATCCAATGAATTGTAACAAACACCAGCACATAAAAGAGAAGAAACAGTAAAAACGTAAAACAGTTACAGTGTTCATGTACATTTTCAAACCATCTAGTAAAAACTTCATGAGAATTTTAATACACCTTACGATGATAATGTGAATGTCACATGACAGATCTTATTCCATACGGAGTTTCTATAGGTTAATAATTTATCGTGACTAAACAGATCGTATTCCACACGGAGTTTCTACAGGTTAATAATTTATCATGACGAAACAGATCGTATTCCATACGGAGTTTCTACATGTTAATAATTTACCGTGACTAAACAGATCTTATTCCATATGGAGTTTCTATAGGTTAACAATTTATCTGACTAAACAGATCTTATTCCACATGGAGTTTCTATAGGTTAATAATTTATCTGACTAAACAGATCTTATTCCACATGGAGTTTCTATAGGTTAATAATTTATCGTGACTAAACAGATCTTATTCCATACGGAGTTTCTATAGGTTAATAATTTATTGTGACTAAACAGATCTTATTCCATACGGAGTTTCTATAGGTTAATAATTTATCGTGACTAAACAGATCTTATTCCATACGGAGTTTCTATAGGTTAATAATTTATCGTGACTAAACAGATCTTATTCCATACGGAGTTTCTATAGGTTAATAACTTATCGTGACTAAACAGATCTTATTCCATACGGAGTTTCTATAGGTTAATAACTTATCGTGAC
>NW_013669111.1:13004-21788 GCF_000517525.1 Limulus polyphemus
AGGTTAATAATTTATCGTGACTAAACAGATCTTATTCCACACGGAGTTTCTACAGGTTAATAATTTATCTGACTAAACAGATCTTATTCCACACGGAGTTTCTATAGGTTAATAACTTATCGTGACTAAACAGATCTTATTCCACACGGAGTTTCTATAGGTTAATAATTTATTGTGACTAAACAGATCTTATTCCAAACGGAGTTTCTATAGGTTAATAATTTATCGTGACTAAACAGATCTTATTCCACACGGAGTTTCTATAGGTTAATAATTTATCGTGACTAAACAGATCTTATTCCACACGGAGTTTCTATAGGTTAATAATTTATCGTGACTAAACAGATCTTATTCCACAGGGAGTTTCTACAGGTTAATAATTTATCTGACTAAACAGTGGGGAAATACTCAACAAAGATTTGAAAAATGCAGAAATACACTAACCTATTACGTTCTTCATTCTGCTGTATATATCACATTTATTATAAGAACAGATATATAACAGAACATCATGCAGAGCATTATTTAAGATGATACCATCAACATTACTCACAAATCCAATGCTGAAAGTTTTTGAATAATTTCATATACTTTCTCGTTCAACTAATAACCAACACCCAAAGATCTGACTGATTCTAGTCATTTTATTTAATGTCTTGGTTAAGTCGTATACGTATCGAGAGAGAATGGTTACACTTACCCCCTGATCGACGGAGCCAGTTCAAATGGTTCAAGCATGAAAATGATAAAACTAGTGTTAGAATTTGATCACATTTTAATTTGACTTACAAAAGTTAACATTTCATACAGTTGTCTGCATGACTTCAATTTCTTTCCTACATCTTATGGAAGCACTAGTTTTAATTAGTAAACTATCTAATAATTAGAACATACTATCAGAAGTCTGAGCAGGACTCGTTGTCACAAGTGTACAAGGAATACAGTTGTTTTTAATTATTAGAATTACACCAGTTGAAAACAGATGTTTCTCCAGGTTTAAACAAGGGGCTCCAAAACAGATGTTTCTCCAGGTTTAAACAAGGGGCTCCAAAACAGATGTTTCTCCAGGTTTAAACAAGGGGCTCCTAAACAGATGTTTCTCCAGGTTTAAACAAGGGGCTCCTAAACAGATGTTTCTCCGGGTTTAAACAAGGGGCTCCTAAACAGATGTTTCTCCAGGTTTAAGCAAGGGGCTCCAAAACAGATATTTCCCAGGTTTAAGCCAGGGGCTCCAAAAATGGAAGTGTTTCACCTGGGGTAATTTTAGGACCAAAATAAAGTTCTTTTACAAACCCTAAACTTAACATTGATTGACTTTCTGGATTTTCTATATCGAAAGACTTGGAAGGAAGCAATCCTTACATTTTCTTATTGTATTTACAGCTTAGGTTTAAATTTTCTTGCATAAAGTTTAAAATTTTTCAGAGAATGCTTTAAATGAATATAAAACTTTTTTTCTTCAAAAGTAAGTACTTTAAGAGACTTATCTACAAACATTAATTGAACTTTGCTTTTGGTAAATTTTCTATCAAAGACATACACGACCTTACATACAATATTAAGTACAGTATAAACTGTACTTAATATTGTATGTAAGTATATACTTAATTCCAGCATTTTAATACACTTTGCACAGGAAATATAGCATGTTCTTAATAATAGATTTAAAAAATACATGGATGCAAACTTAAGTTAACAAACCACTTAAGAACCTTATCGGTGTTCCTTATTCTATAACATCCGATATCAACATGTTTAACTATCAGACAAACTAACAAGGGCACATTCTTTTAATAATAGCTTTACTTATACTAAGTTTTTACAAAAATTACAGTCAGACAACAAACAAAACTTGGGATTCAGACACAATTCTAGTTTGTGAACAACAATAATGACATACACAAAATAATAGACTTTCTCATTAAAGATAATCTACTTATTAAATAAAATCTTCCTAGTTTGAAAAAAAACTCAGTTTATGTGGAGTTAAGCTTGCTTTAATTATTTCTCACTAGCTATACAAATATTTTTACTAACTCATTTAGTATGGGTGTATACCACATCTAAATTCACTAACTGATTTGTTTGCAATCCCTGTTGTTAATTGTCACTTCTGTGGCTGTATTGTTCAGCATCGAAAGAACCAAGTTATGTTTCACAGTTGAGAACATTATATGTTCATCAACTGTTGACATAAAAAACACATTAAACTATGAGACACATTCATGGGAAAATTTATTAAGCTTTTTTTAACAGAAAAACGTGAAATTGGTATACTTACAGTGATGAAGTCCTGGTGGAGAAATCCCAGGTTGTCATGGAAACAAAACATAACGTAAAAAGATTACCATGAGAAAATTACACAACTTGAAAATTTTTCTATTTTTATATATTTTTAAGGCATTTAAAGACATAAAATAAAACATAACTGTGAAGCCTATAATCGATATACGTTAGTGTACGCGCTGTGCCATCAACGCAAAAGAAGGCTAATACTGGACATTTAGTTAAACCTGTAGTATGTGTACCCCTGGGGGTATGCGAGAACCTCTGAAAAACATTAAAAATAAAGTAATCATATGCCTCAAAATTATAGTCTTAGTGTGAGTTAGCGATGTATTCTACCAGCTAACACCCAATGTTCATGTACCGTTGACTCACCCTTTGTTAAAAAAACAGATGTAAAAAATAAACCAAGTATACCAATGGCTCAAAGATCTGATTGAGGTTGGGAACAACTGGGTTAAATTGAATATAAAACCAATCTGTGTTAGGAAGATAATGGAAAAATGTTTTTCTACTCCATCCTCCATTGCAAATGTCTAAATTTACCAAAACAACCGTTTCCTTCTTAGGCCTACAAATCTGAATGTTCCACCAGTATTTGATTAAAAATTCTACTAATGACAATACCGAAATGTTTATGCTGTAAATTTAAATTATTTATAACCCTAAACGACAAAAAATGAGCCAAGCATGCTGATAAAATACTATATTAAAAGTAAACAATATACGTGACAATGAGAAGTGTCTCTCAGTGTTAAACAAACAGCAATAATATCTGTAAACTATATTAAAAGTAAACAATATACATGACAATGAGAAGTGTCTCTCAGTGTTAAACAAACAGCAATAATATCTGTAAACGTCTATTTGGTTTTGAAACCCGGCTCATTATCGTGAGAACAGTTAAACTATACGTTTATATTGATACTACGTCTTCTGGTGAAAAGACCTCAGAATAATTTTTTTTTACCTAAGATTAATTATGGATTGAAGAGAAAGATGTAGTGAATGGCAATCTCAAGGAAAACTGTCTGCTTGTATCACATTTCAACATAAAGATAGCAAGTTTTATGCAAGAACTATGGGAAGATTTAAACGTGCACCTTTATTCTTTAGTGTAAACAAGTATTCGACTAACCTTGAAAGAGGCAAGCTAGTGTAAACAAGTATTTGACTAACCTTGAAAGAGGCAAGCTTGGGTTCTTCTTTCAGCAGCCGTAATAACGAATGATAATCAGCCTGAGATGATTTTAGAGCCCACTGTCGTTGTCTTGGAGAAAACTGGTATATATTATCATCTTTGTAAGATTTATGTAATCTTCTTTTGAATAAAATATATAACATAACAATTCAGTTTAATAATTTTATACAAAGAGATTAAGATTATTATAAGGCATTAATTACCTCTAAAATTATCATTCTTTAGAAAGTTACCTGTTAATACGAAGTCAAATAAGATAGTTTCACAAGAAAGCTGTCTTACTCTGCTCTCCAACTCAATGATTTCTTTAGTGTTTAATATGAACCTCTTATTCAAGCCAATTATCAATATATATGTTTTAAATTCTTGTGAGCTTATTCCACATCTATACTGCAGACACTGTTCCTCATCTATAAAATCTCTGTTCCTCAGTAGAAACAATGTCTTTAGAATACTGGTACTGGTTCATATGTCGAGTGGAGCGTGTACCTTCATTAGTTGTGAATTTCTTTGTTTGAAACTTTATTTTTCACAAGAACATTCTAAAAGTTGGAACTACAGTTTTAACACATTCTTTATAGTTTACAATAATTCCAAGAAGTTCATATTTTGATAATTTACTAGATTTGGGAATAAACGATGCCAATTTGGGATTTAATCTCTTGATACTCCAAAATATTTTATCAATAAGTGGGCAACTTTTTTAATCTTGAATGTGACTATGGTAAAAAAAAAAGAATATTTATTATTAATTTTTTGGTAAAACCAAATTAAGGATACAAACGTAACAACTTCAAAACTCCAGAAAGTCAGTTGAGCCTATTCTGAAAGACAATGTTTCTGAAACTAGACTACCTACACATACAAAGAAAGATCGAACCCCTTTCATTTCAAAATAACTTGGGTCGAGAACCGAGAATTATCCAGAAATAGAGGACATGGGGTGATATAATACCATTTGAAACTGGTACACTGTATGATGAATCACACGTAAGCATTTTGTTTTCCATCTGAAAACTAACAAAATATTCAAGGAAGTCTCTTTCCTTTCAACCAATTATTTCTAAAATTTCCAAACAAATATTTCAATAAATATATTACTACAAATTTATCTTTCCTATACCACTTATCTAAGCAAACATCTTAAATTCTTATAAGCTTGTTGTCTTCAACATAGCTCCTGTTAATAGTTTCATCAATACACACCAGGGGAATAATTGATTAAAACCTTGTGGTAAAATATTCTGAATTTATTTTCTAAAGTACAGAAGAAAAGTATAATATATAAATAATTAATTACACAAATATAAATATATTATATAGATATATATATTATAAATATATTATACAATTCACAGGAAAGTAGCACAAAGAACCAAAATTAACAATATGAACGTCAAACTGCACTGTACAAGGGTGCAGCATCCCTTCCTGACTTGACTTATGGAGGGTGCTGCACCCTTGTGTTTCTATTACGTACAGGAGGTTTGATTTTGGTTAATAATTTTTCAGCACACTCCGAATACAAAAATTATTTCAGCATCAATGGCACTGTAGAGAATTTTTATAATGATAGTATAATCACCATGATAAAAAAACAAATATTTCTAATGAAATGTTATTAATTTGAAAGCAAACTTTTCTTAAACTATTTCTGATTAAATTGTAGGAACGTTTATTGTAGTTTAAATATTACTGACTCATTATTTATCCCTCTATCTTAAAGCACTGTACTTTGTGTTCAATCTTGAGGCACCGTACTTTGTGTGTTCCATCTTGAGGCACCGTACTTTGTGTGTTCCATCTTGAGGCACCGTACTTTGTGTGTTCCCATCTTGAGGCACCGTACTTTGTGTGTTCCCATCTTGAGGCACCGTACTTGGTGTGTTCCCATCTTGAGGCACCGTACTTGGTGTGTTCCCATCTTGAGGCACCGTACTTTGTGTTCCCATCTTGAGGCACCGTACTTGTGTGTTCCCATCTTGAGGCACCGTACTTGTGTACAAAGTACAGTGTCTTAAGATGGAACACACAAGTACGGTGCCTTAAGATGGAACACACAAGTACGGTGCCTTAAGATGGAACACACAAGTACGGTGCCTCAAGATGGAACGTTCTATATTCAGACTTAAATCTGACACTGTAAACTGTTCAAATACATTTATATGCTCTATAAACTTCGATGTGGAAAGATTTTATATTTTTTGTAATTATTTAAATATATCAACTTAAGTAAAACCATTCTATGAGATACAGTGAACCGAATCAGATATCCTTATCTATCGTTTGGGTTTAATTTGTTCAGTCTGGGCAAAAGTTTACCTCGAAGAAGTATTTACAAAATAGAAGTTGTGATACCCAGTATATATCCATTAGAACAACCAAAACTTTTTGTCTGCATATCTCCGTTTGAATTAAATTCATTTATGACAAGATGCATCAAGCTGTTAAAACAAAAAAGTCTGTGAAATAGGTAATCACCCTCCCCATCCATTGACTTTTTATTAATAAACGTTGTTTGTTTGCATATTCCGTGATTATGTTTTGTTTTGCAAAGAATCCTAATCTGTAATTTTTGAAATGGAGATCTTGATTTTTAAAACCCAAAACCAATAGTTCCTCCCAGCACCAAGAGAAGTGATCCGTGAATTTAAGATCTCCTACTAAGAACTGTAGTTATTGGATAAAGAACTTAAAAGGTTAAACAGAAAGTGACTACTCTTGACAAAGTTCTAGAAAATACAAAAAAAGTGGTTTAAATTAGGAAGAGTAGCTTTGATCTAAAATATATGGCTACATGATAATTAAATCTGTCAATTAAATGTGTTTTTCAATCTCTTAAAAAATATATAAAAATATTATGGGTGCTAAAACTGACAGTGATATCAATTATTACACTCTTGTGGGCACAGCAGAGACTCTACTAATACATTAAATCAAACTATCAAACCTAAGAACAGTACAGTATTCTGTTTACTCACCGTATTCACCAAGAAGTAACCGTAATCATCAGAACCCTTTTAAAAATAAAAGATATATCATTAAATGTATAATTCACAGCATAAAATTTAAAAACTTCTTGTCAATTTATTCATATTATTTATATATAAATCATAAATTTTTTAAATGGAAATGGAATTTAAAAACACCGAATGACTATCGAACTATGTTCCTCTCTCCCACGCTACTTCACATCGAACTCTAAAACATGAAAGATCATTGACATCATAGCTATCCTCTCAAGTATTCAGTGTTTGTGTGTAACAGATTATCTAGCAATGTACCAACAAACAGCCCTATTTTGAGGATCACCCTTACAGCAGAAATTTGTTAGTGAGAAGAGGTACTTATCTCTTTGCATTGATTTGTATTCAGATTTATCTAGTTTGGAAAAGAAAGATGACAAAGACAAAATTAGTAGTGGCCTTTAGACACATTAACATTCATTAGACAATCAACTTCTTAGCCAATAGATAAAGCAATGAGTAATTTAGAAATAGGAATTCAAGATCTTGACAAGATAAATAGCAGTTTTAAAAACAAGTCTGTTATATTTAACGATAAGCGCAAAATATTCAAAATTAAGTTCAGTTGTTATTATTCTAATGTTAGGAGTATTAAGAATAAAATGGCTGAGTTCAAGACTCTAGATGACATGGAAAACTGATGTAATGGGAATCAATGAAACTTGGTTAGGTTTAAAAGTCTAGTTTATAAGTTATTTCATAGAGATGAACCTTCTAAAAGTGGAGGTGAGGGTGGCTTTATACATAAGGAATGAACTAAAGCCTGATGAGACGATAGAGTTGTATTTTAGGGTTTAGTATAATTAAATGGATAGGACAACCCTAGATGAATCAAAAGGTCCCTTGTCATCCTTTAATGTTAAGACATGATAATGGTAGTCAAAAGGTTAAACCTATATAGGTTACATTGAGGGGTAGAACGTTTTTAATTGGCAGTTGTTACAGTCTTCTGATCGAACAGATGGTGTTAATGAGCAATAAATTATGGGAAACTTTAATTATCTCCAGATTGGTTAGAATTATATAGAGTCAAAGAGTTTTGTTTTTTGCTACATGTGGATATTGACTTACTGGAAAGAGCTCGGAGGAGGGCTACTAGGATGAGTCTGGGGATGAAAGGGATATCGTACAGGGATATGTTAATCTTTTTGTTTTCTCTAGAGAAAGAGAGAGAGAGAAAAACGAGAGTAAGAAATGATCTTATTGAAGTTTACAAGATTACTTTGGGGATGGACAAGAAAATGGCTTTTGACTTCTTTGTGCTATATGATGATAATGAGATGAAAGGACATGGATGTAAGACTTGGAAAAGACAGGCTGGGCTTAATTTTTCTAACAGTCATTGGCTTACGGAATAAGTTGTCATCGGAAGTAGTGGAAGACATCACTTTTTACTGGAGTTTCAAAGAGGAATCAATGATTACCTAAAGAATAAAATGTGGCTGGTTTAAATTTACAAGGACAGCCAAGTGGTCCCTTAAATTGTTGTCCATAAGCTAAGATGTATGTTAGGATTCAACAGAAAATATCGTTTTAGCTACTTCTAAACAAATACTCCTACACTGCTTTTTCTTCTGTTTTCTGCTGAACTTGACCCTGGAAAGGTCCCGCGGATGAGGTCAGATTCCACAGTAAGTTTATTTAATTTTTCGGCATGTTCCTTCACACTTCCTGGTCTCACGCTCAGTTCTTTGAAATCTCTCTGTTTGGGATTTTCCTCAATAGAAAAATAAATTTTTTTTTATCAGTCAGGTTGTCTTTTAAATTTTGTTTTTCACATAAGAAAATAAAGTTTTTTTTTGCTCAAACTTGAAGATAAGTTGGTCATTGATTAAGTATTCTTAAAAAGTAGGTGTTTTCTTACAACTGGACAAACTCGGCATGTGTTACATATTAACTCACTCGAGCAACAAAACACACATCTTAGAAATAGTAGCAATGCTTTTCAGTAGTTACTATAGGTTGATGACAAAAAATGTTGACATACAAGACAACCAATTTATTTTAGTGGAAGTTTTTTTAACGACCACCTCGTTATTAAATATAAGTGACCCACTTTAGTTGATTTTATGACTCACCTTGTTATTAAATACAAGTGACCCACTTTAGTTGATTTTATGGCTCACCTTGTTATTAAATACAAGTGACCCACTTTAGTTGATTTTATGGCTCACCTTGTTATTAAATATAAGTGACCCACTTTAGTTGATTTTATGGCTCACCTCGTTATTAAATATAAGTGACCCACTTTAGTTGATTTTATGGCTCACC
>NW_013669111.1:22437-36897 GCF_000517525.1 Limulus polyphemus
GGTAGATGAACTGGTATAGGTACAATGTGGTAGAACAGTCTGATCTACGAGTCTGGTAGATGAACTGGTATAGGTACAATGTGCTAGGACAGTCTGACCTACGAGTCTGGTAGATGAACTGGTATAGGTACAATGTGCTAGGACAGTCTGACCTACGAGTCTGGTAGATGAACTGGTATAGGCGTGGCAGGAATTTCTTACGATATACACATATCACATTTCCATTTTGAAACTTATAGTTCCTGTTTCTTCAAACTCATGACTTAGTTAACAAATCTTTAATGAGGATACATTTATCTATTTTACAAGTGAGCTACTGACTTTATGCTGTAGCTGTCTTCAAGTTGAATAAAGGTTTGAAATGTACCTAAATATTAAGGTAAATAACCTTACTAGATTAAAAACATGTGATCGATTCTGACGTGAAGTTTTTTATCAACTTTACAGAACTTTTCTTACAACAATGGGAAACATAATTTTATAAGTAGTTAAGTTAAATTAATAAACACAATGATAAATCCTGGAATGTTATACAGGAAATGAGGTTGTTTTGATATATCTCTAGTAACTTTTTGCATCAATGGAAATAAACTGTTGACAAGTAAAAATCTAGCAAGAGAAACACAATATATACGAGTACCATCTTTCTATTCAGAGACTCTGATTTTCCACTTTATCATTTACTGTCTAGCAAAAAAAAAACATTGCTAATCTCTCACTCTTGGTTCACTTAAATATCTACCAGAAATTCTTTTACAAAATGGTTAAAATATTATTTACATGCAGTTATGGTTTATACTAAAATAGTTTAAACAGTATAGCCAAGATCCAAATTTGAACATAAAGCCATAAACCCATTCTGAAATGTTCTGCACTACTATAAGTCCACTCTGAGATTTGATATATTGAAATAAACTCATTCTGAAAGTTGTTGTATCGTGGACTGTTTCTCTGTTGCCATAAGGTCTCTTTCTACATCTTGCTGAATAATGGGCCATAAACATTACTATTTAGTTCAAAATTACATTTAAGTCAGTGTAATTAAAAACTGTTATCTTAGACAAGCACCTCGTGATACTTTTACATCCCATGACACATTGTCTTTAATTGTATAAAACCATGCCTACAGAGTTCTGTGTAAAAATTGATTATCTGTTCTTGTTATCAAGGTACAAATAAATACATAAAACCAATACAAAATGTCACTTTCTGTATATTATGACACATTTGAATCACAAACTTTCCTAGCAGTAAACCAAACTTATCAGAATCGACATTAACTTAGCAGCAGACTCATTCAAATGTAAATATATAATCAACAAGAACAAATCTATAATCATCTGGCCTAAAATTTAAGTGCACCATCAATGTGGATGCCGTTCTTCCTGATTAAGGTTAATACCTCTGAAATTCAGAAAAAACTCATACAGAGAATTACAGAACTGAATCAGATACATGAACGATAATACACTTTATTAATATACTACAACAGTCACTTATAGTAACACACACACAGCAGCCGTGTTTTCAAAAGGTTGGATCTATTATCTCTTAAACTGGGGAAGTGTCAACACTGTAGCAATGATAGTTAGCTGGACACAGAAACGTTTAATATTAGTTAACCCCTTGTAAGGTGAAAACGGTGAAAATCTTTAGGCCCACATAAAAAAACAACAACAGCAGATTCTTTTTCTGGAAACCAGCAAATCCATAAAGATATCAGCCAGGTGGCAACCCTATTCTCGATTGCTTAAACATCTATTTTTTAAACTGGTTTTTCTATACCAATTCTTTTTGCACTTGTTTCTGAACATTAATGGTACGATCAGGTACACAAAATGAAACAAATATTTTCTCTTTCGTAAAAAACAATTTCTGTGAGCCATATGGCCACTGATCGATTAAAAAAATCCCTACTTGCATCAACCGCTTTTCTTCACTGAATTGTTTAAGCCGTTCCTCAATTTTAAGTCCTCTATTTTCCTTCCGCTTGATAGAAATGTTTCGAACAGGTAAACGCTTCGGTGCTTGACCTTGTGGCAAGTTTTTACTGCAGGATTCTTCAGCAGAATTAGACATACTTTAATCATCAACAATACAAGTGAAATGTGTGTTTTAAAGAACTAAACAGCACAAAGTCTAAACATAATTGGGTGTGACAGTCAGACTTCCTGTTCCTTTAGTTTCCTCTGATGCCGTAACATCACATCCTTTATGTGTATCCTGTATTTTTTTAGTAATGAGAGCTGGGCGTCCACTCCAGGATATAAAGAAGCTGGAGTGTATACTCAATATGTGATTCTTGAAGCAAAGCAGTCATAAATATTTGTCCAAGCTCTCCAGGTACTAGAGAGCATTTATTTTTTCCCTTAGCATCCATTCCTCTTTCACCAAATCTATTATTCTAAAATGTTCAAGAGCACTTTCAATTCTCATTGTTACACATTTTCAAGGTCATGCACTAAATAAATTCACCAGTTGCTCTAATTCTTACAATCACAATGGGTCAAATTAAAACTGGATGTGTACCTACAGCTAAAATGAAGAGATAGAATCCTATAAAAATGTATGTATATATTAATAAAATATTTATGATAGTTTATACATGAATATGATAACTGGAATTAAATATATAAATGTATTTTTTTAAACCAATTATTTAGTACTCAAGTTTCTAGTAAAGCCGTCAAATACAAAGTTAAATACCTACACAGATTTGTAACTTGTAAGTTGCATAGCTAAAAAGTACAATGTTTTATTGTAAAAGCAAGTGTTCACTTCTAATGTCTATACTGTGGGAGAATTTTTATAAATGTAATTTGTACCTTGTATTTTTGTCTTGGAGCACAGAAATACATTAAAGTTGAGTGTCAAGGCACAAACAGTTATTTACTAGAAAAGTATACAACATATACATTACAAATCCATTTCAAAGCAATGTTTTCTTAAAGTTAAAAACTTTATCTGGAATAATATCAAAATGTGGAATAAAATAAAACCTCAAAAACTTTAAATTATAGGCCAAGAACTTTGGTTACATTCCAATTTACAACTTAATATAATAATCCTTTGTAAATTGTAGGCTTTGACTCTTTTAAAGTATCATTCAATATTTTGTCAAAATAAAAAACAAAAACTGAAATTTTTACTACTTTATTTAAACTTGGAAAACGGAAACAAGGTAATTTATTACATAAAAAAACTGGTCAAGCTCAATATAATTACGAATAACATTATAAACATTATTTGAAGCCCGAAACTGTGTTAACTTTTAAAAAATTCTTTAACTATAAACAGATAGTTTACAAAATCAAAGTCATGGCCTGAACGTTGGCCCTATTACTGCTCCATAAATTCTGCAGAAATCTTTAGTGCTACTCTTTGAGTTTGACTTCATTTAATGCAGTTCTCTCTCACCCTGCAGTAAATATGTCGTTATTCACTCAGTCTCGGTCCGTAGAATATTATAAAGTTCTATCAATTCAAATTTCCTGCACCTAAATCACAACAGAACTAATTAATTTTATATCTAAAACACCACTAATTTTCGAACAGTGCACATATGTAGTGACATCTGCCAACTAGGCTGAACATTACATTGTTGCTATTAGAGGTATTTAAATATCAGTTTATCTATATAAGTGGATCGCTCGCTTCACTACGTAAAATGTTTTAATTACGTCCAAAGGGAATAGAAAAAAATCGTTTGTAATACAGAAGTTTTTGGACAAAGGCGGAGAGAGCGAATGTGAAAAAAGTGAAAGATTAGGCCTGATATTTACCTATTGTTTGTTGTTTATTTATTTATTTATTAAGTACATCTATATTACAGAGACCCAAACTCAGAACGAGTTTTGTTTGATTTCTCGATAAAAGATGTAAAACAAGGGACGGCAGTTAATCACAGGAATGCGCTTGGCTTTTATTGATATATATTTAGAAATAATTAAAATAAACTTAGTTACATATAACAAGGCATCTACTATTACCAATAATTACGAAGGAACTTTTTTGGCCAAAACTATAATTTTGAATCAATCATTTTATTAATCTTATCTGTGCTACAAATAATCAGCCATGTTAAAATTTAATGAGTGAATATTATAAACACATCTTTCCATTATATTATAAAAGGCTCGGGCACTCGTCTGGTGGTTAGGGAACTCTTCTGGCAAACTGCGGGTCGCAGGTTCTAATCCCTGTCTCACCAAACGTACTCGCTCTTTCAGCCGTGGAGACGTTATAATGTACGATCAGTCTCACTATTCGTTGGTAAAAGATAAGTCCAAGAGTTTGCGGTTGGTGGTGGTGACTAGCTTCCTTACCTCTAGTCTTTCACTTGTACTTTACGGACTGCTAGCGTAGATAGCTCTTGAGTATATATGCGCGAAATTCAAACCGATCCTATTATTATTAATTTTTTGTTGTTGGTGTAAGAGCGTGGCGCCATCTATGAAAGTAGTTAACGTTTACTTACATCAAAGATAATAAATGCTCAATAACAGTAATAATAGGTGTGGAGGAATTGTGGCCCCCAATAATATGCCCCTTGTTCCAAACTATCATTTCACAAAGTTTGGTTGCGATTAGCCCAGCGACCAAGTTTTTATTTATTTGATTAATATTACAGACTTATTATTACTAGGGTCTGAAATTCGCGTCATTTAGTCGACCATAACCAACTTGGAGGCTCGTGAGCTAACGAGAATAGTTACAAAAATATTTTAATCCGATTATAATTTTAAGCATTTTTCTTATTCTCCCTTGTCATTAAATAGTTTTGTCATCGTCTCGTGAAAGTTTCTTCTTTATTTCAGTCTCCCAAATACAGCCTCCCGTTTTCTGGGGATTCTTGGTTTATTTTTAAACATCGTGGGAAATCCCTATGACGTCAGAGATGAAAACGTTCCTGGAACATGTGAATGACAGGATCGATGCAAACGAAGTGTGACGAATGTCAACATCTCAATGGTTAGTATTAAAATAGTACTCTCAAATCACGTTATTTAATTATGTGTTTATCTGCATTAATATAAAGATTAATTAGCTTATGTACATTTCAAGAGTGATATAATCAAAACCTCTTGTTTCAGATTGAAGTTTTACTTAGTGCTACACATATGCACGTACATATTTATTATTCAAATCAATGTGAATAGTTGTTATTAAGAGCAAAGTTACACAAAGGGCTATTAGTGCTCTGCCCACCAGGGGTATCGGTTTTTAGCGGTATAAATCCGCAGACATGAAGCACCAATTGGAAAAACTTGAATGGGTAATGAAGAAAAACTTTAATATAAGTTTACCCATTCAAGCCGTCTCCAGCCATTATTAGTCTCAAAGTGGGTTCCTCGTCATCGAAAATGTTCAGTGTTGGATTTTTATGCCGCGACCCATAAATTGCAAGACGAGCACCATAACTACCAGGCCCTTTTATATAAATATATATATATATATACACACATATTACACAAAACCGTTCATAAAACATTAAGAAATAAATGATTGAACAATGAAAAAAAAACTGTTGTATAATGCTTGAGGTGATATCGATTAACATTCTATTAACGGTTCTTTTATTACAGTTAAATATTAAAATATTACGAAACATGGGATTTTTAGTTAAAATTTTATTTAAAATATTAATTCAATGTCCATTATAACATGGAACTATTTTATCATGAATGTTAAGCGTTTTTTTTTTGTTTTTTTTTTCACTAGGCGAGAAAAGTCCAATTTGCATAAATAGGCGTAGTTTCAACCAATACGTCAGAATAAACTGTGGAACGTCGAAATACAACTAGTGTTGCCAAGACCACTTAACTAAAAAAAAAAAAAAAAAGGTAAGGTAGTGGTCGTTGTTTTATTTAATAGTCGTCTATAATATTGAGTAGTAGGTTAGGTTAGTTTTTTTTTTTTTGGTTTGTTTTATTCTGAACTCGTTTATTTGGGCTTTTGTTTTTGTAGAAGCTAACTTCAACACATAATAAAATGGTTGTAGGGGTGGTTTCGGTGATTGACCGGGTTAATAAATAGCCTACACATCGTTACAATTTTTGAATCATCCTATCCCCCCACTCCTGTTCAATTAAAAGAAAACACACAATCGTGAACTTTCTGGTAAGCCCACTTGAAGTCCATATCGCCATTTTGAGGATAAGCCATAAAAGATCAGTTTTAAAAGTAAGTACCGTTTGTTTTGCGCTTATTTCGAACGTTAGTGCCACATATTTTTCTCGCGAGACTTGGCAACACTGTTTGCTACTTATGAAATATGCAACAAAGTCTACAGAAGCGCAGAATAATAAAAAAAATAATAAGCAGAGGGTATGGTCATAACATAAACCTTATGTAACTTGATTTTCACACAGTACACCAGGCAGAATCTTTTTAATTAATCATTGATTAAAATGTTAAGTTTAGCAATTTCCTTTGAAATTGCGTACAAGAATTCAGTTTAAGCCCCAAAAGTGAGCACTGTCGTCATGTTAATTAGAAACAACCTAAATATGTTAATTTATTACTTTCGTCCTACTCAGGCTACAGTTCATTTCATATCAAAAATTTCTCAATTCAGTGTGTCCGTTTACCTTGCTGTTTTTATAATTCGGGAAAGAAATGGGGTAGGTGGGTGCTTGTTCACTGATTTATTATTTAAAAATCCGATTATAATAGAGGGCTAGACCTGAATCCTAACGTTCAAATTTACGCTGTTACTGGTAATATCAATATTAAAGTCTAACACAATACTAGGCCTGTGGGCCTACTCCAATCTAAAACTCGTAACAGTGACACACATTTTTAACACCGTTGCTTTTGCATTGGTTCTGTAATTTTTTACAATTAAACATACTGTTACGTCTTTCATACGGAGATAAGTGTTGGGTTTCACAGTAGTACATTTTCATGTTTTGAGTTTGAGCGTAAACGGTGCTAAATAAAGACTAAAGTGTAAGTGCAACCTTTCACATGTATGATGTATAGCTGTAACTCCACCTATTTATGCAAATTGACTTGTTTCGCCTAATAAAAAAATCACGCGAGCGTTAAAGTAGTACCAGGCTTAATCAAATCGTCATATTATCACGGGCGTTAAAGTACTACAAGATTTAACAAAACCATCATTTTATCATGATCGTCAAAGTAGTACAAGGTTTAGTAACAACGTCATAAAACATTTTTAAACGCGAGATTTTAGAAATAATTTCAAAGTCAAAACTCAATTGTTTTTGTTTTAATATTGAAACAACTAATAATAGATTCTTTTAGTTGTTATTCGCGCAATAGGTAATTCGTATAATATACGATGAAAAACAGTAGTTAGAAGCGGGTGTAAGGATTGAGGCCGAGTTCCTAAAGAATCCTTCCACAAAAACACCCTTTTTTATTATTTTGCACCAGTACTCTTATCATCATAATAAAAACTGTAGTATTTAATCAGTTCTTGAATCTGCGGAATAACTTTATAAACATCCATTGCACTTGAACGAAAATTTGCATCAATTTATTCAATCCCTTAATTCTAACTCTGATATTTAGATCAACGTAAACCAACTTTTGAATTAGATTTTCTATTTACAGCGCAATATCCAAGCGATTAAGTTCCAGAGTATACATGATTTCTATAAGTCTGATACATAAACTTTTAAGTACGATAATAAAAATGAGATTATAGGCAGCATGGACTCAGGTAAAATTGAACATTGAAAATATTTGTTCATGGGTCACACATACAGTACTAAGCCGAAATTAACCTCATATTGGAAACAACTAATACAAACCCCCCAAAAAAAGTATAAAAACAGAAGAAGCTTAATTTATTTTTAATATATTTTTCTTCTTAGGTTTCAGTTTTTCTTTAAAATAATTCTCACGTTCAAATATCAACCAATGATTATGTTGAACATAAAATTTATATTTTAAAATATAAAGGCTTACATTTTATTTTTAACACATCACCAACTTATAAATCTACGTGCTATATTATTCTTTGAAACACAGCAATAAATAATTTCTTTTTATGAAAGATTCTAAAAACTTATATAGTTTAAAAGAGATTGATTTATTATTATTATTTATTAAACTTAAATTATATATATATGTGTGTGTGTAGAATTTGTTGGACAAATTTGTTTTGTGTACCAATCTTGGTCATTAATTATATTATTATAATATTTTTAAAATCAGGTTTTCTCATTCTATCACAACAACCAGAGGGACACTTGCTTGCATTCTTATTATGTATTTAATTACTGCAGGTTTTGCGTGACAAAATAATAAATGTTTGTGTGTGCGTGCAAGCTTGAATTAACCAAAAGGCATTCTGTCTTTTATGAACATATTCCGTTGTACTACATTTTATTCTTATTTTTTTCCATACATAACGTTTTGTTCGAGAGAAGCATTTTATTTGAACTGTTTGGTTGTTGGGGTTAACTGTTTCATAGCTTAGCTTTTTGAGTATTCAGGTTTAATACATTGTTCAACATTGATAATACTAATAGGGCTCATGATGCCAGTTTTTTTTTAATTCATAATATTGCCAAAAATTTAAGTAGTTATTTATTCTCTGATAGCTTTGCAGTACATATACTTTTTATACAGCTGTTTTCCTGAATTAGAGTGAAAACAGTCACTTTTTTTACGTAATTCTTTCCATAAAAAGTTCAATGTCGTCGTCACGAGCACAAAGATGTACGAGTTCCATAATAACATTAACTTTTACATGTGGAGGCAAGTCTATTCCTATTAATCTCCTATCATTTATAAAACGAAGCTTATATTTTACATTTTAAAACTTGTGTATGTTTGTTGTCGTCTGCAGAGCCATGTCGTTACTATGTGAATTGTGATGATAAAAATCAGATTATATCCATCCACCCGTTTATTACTGTCTGTACGTCTATCTTCTTCTGAAGTAATCCTAAACCTACCCATTTTTTTCAGTTGGATACGGACCGATCGATAAGCTAAATTCGAGACCGTCTGATTCGTTCGCCCTAGTCAGTCGCCACCAGGAGTCATAGCACGATCTTGTGACGTGACGAGCTTGGGGTTTCGGCTTTTATTACAAGACAACTGAGTCTCGCAAAGAAACAATACTCATGGCCTGGTAGCTTTGCCACTTTGGTTTTTAACGTTATTTGTAAATTGTGAAGTGTTTATTTGATATTCTTCGGTGATAATATTGCTAAAATTTATATAATAACAAAATGGTGGGCACTGTGTTAATGATAGACAAGGTGAAGAGTTCCATTCTCCAGTGTTTTTGTAGGGCGTGTCATGCTAGGGTTGTCGGTAAGACTTCATTCAATATATTTTTATTTCAATAGTTATTAAAGAAGCCGAAACCTAATTATATATGTAAATCCATATAATTTTTAGCAAGAAAATGAAATATAATACAATCTGTAAAAAAAAAAAAGACAAAACAACGAACGAAGAAGTTGTAGGTTTTTAATTAAATGAACTCCTTTTTGAGACATTTTTAATAATGGTAAGTAGCAGTATGTGTATTGTCTTAAACACTAGTTCTGCTTAAACAGATGAAAGGTTTGATCTTTTCATTAAAAACTCCTAGAAGTTCACTTTTATTGCACGTCAGTAACACATGTCAGTTCACAAAGTGTAATTTTGCATAATTATGCAATTGCCGAACAAAAACTAATATTTGATCTATTATTAAAAAAGTAACAAATTTTTCTTTTCTTAACATACACTTGTATCGAACCAAAGTACTTACAATTTTTTGCAAACAAAAATAACATTGGGAATAAGTAATAAACTATTCTGTGAAATCATATTTAAGAAATATTTGTGGATATACTTTTTTGTATTTTCCATTATAAGATACCACGAAAAGAAGTTAGAGAAAGATTTAACATGTTCTTTGTCTTGCAGAGAAACCACACCCAAGTCTGTCGACTCAGATGATAACTAATATGCAACCAAAAAAAATGGTATATCTAGGTAAGAATAGAGTGATAGTTAGGCTTATGTAATTATATATTTATTTTTACTGTATTAATTATTGTTATATTTCGATCTAAAAATATCTTCTCTCTCACTCTTTTTTTTTTTTTTTGGCGCACTAGAAACCGTTGATTTTATTTCGTACTGAGCAGTTCTAGTGCGCATCATGCAGTGACGCAATGACGAACTGGACGCTCTCGCATAACTGACTGTTAATAGTAAAATCTAAGATGTATATATACTGTATATATGTATGTGTATCAATTTGAAATTGAGACGCACACAATAAGTGTTAAAACACCCTGCTAGCTCATGAGTTTTGGTATTTAACGAAAACCCTCCTGGACAGAGAGGCTTGTAACAGATAAAAAGACAGATCTGAAATGCTATTTTTACGCACCACTGTTTTAAAAATCTGTAATAGACATATAAAAAAAAGGTAAGTAAAAACCATCTACAGTTTAATGTGATTTGTATTACGATTGTCCCCCCCGGGTGGGAAAGCGGTAAGTTTACGTACTTACAATACTAAAATCCGGGGTTTGATTCTCCACAGTGGACACAGCAGATAGCTTTGCTCTAATGCACAAACAAGCATTACAATTATTAGGCCTATTGGTTACCAATGTTTCAACTTTTGACAATCAAATCCGTCTTTTTTGTACACATTTGTGGAAAATTGAATTATGCAACAATACGGCATGTATGAAACATTAATAGCATTTTGTAGTGTTGTAACTAAAACTAGTGTTACGTCTCCGTTTGTTAATTGATTTTTCGGTAACTTCGTTCCGACGAAACTTTAACGACACAAGTCCTTACTTAATAAAACTGGTTTATTCTTTCCGAATATAACTTTACGATACACTTATTTTCAACAGTCGCTCTTTTACAAACGTTTTAACAACGAACGTTAACTTCAACAATACGTCTTACTCTGACTGCAGTTCAATTACTCACACATTACATTACCGTCACGTTGTCACCCTCTTTTATATACCAGACTACCCTATATCTAGTAAATGCTAGAGCATTCGTCAAAGTACAGGATAGTTCTAGAAAGTAGAGGGCGTGAGAATAGTCACGTGATCTCGATGACGCAACACTAGCTTATTACAACATTGTATAATGATTGATTTAACTAAATAAGACCACCATGTAATGCAACTGTTTTCCGAGTATTTATTTGTTTGTTGTCAAGCACAAAGTTACACAATGGGCTATCTGTGCTGTGTCCACCACTGGTATAGAAATTCGATTTTTAGCGCTATAACCCTTCAGACTTATCGCTGAGCCACCGGGGGGGGGGGGAGGTGGTCCAAGTATTTATATTATGACAAGTAATTGCTGAATGAACGTTCAAATGTCATATTAGAGCTATAACTTTGGTGCATAGCAAAATCTATTTTAAGAATTGTATAATAACTGATTCTTAGATAATAACCTGTGTATAATGAGATAAAAAACGATATAGAGAGATTGTTAAATAACCATGTGCGTAAATTAAATTTCAGTGAGCCATTTGTTAATTAAATATTTTGGAAAATAGTCACTATAAAAAAACTGATATTGTGAACAATTTTGTTTTACAGACGCATCTGTTGCATGCCCTTTACGCGATTTTCTTGAGAATTGTTTGTTTGTAATTAAGCACAAAGCTACACAATGGGTCATCTGTGCTTTGCCCACAACGGGTATCGAAACCCGGATTCTAGCGTTGTAAGTCGAACCTTATGGAATTTTGTCAGAAAATTCGCCCAATCTCAATTTCTGCCTGGCAATATACTAATTAAAACCAAATAGTTTCTTTATAAGTTCCACAATATTATTTAAAAAAGAACACAGTTGCATTTTCACGCTGTGTTAACAAAATCACCACAAAAATAAAACTCCTAGATATAGTTTTGATCATACTTAGGGAGTTGTCATTACTTATAGAAGGGTGGGGTAGTGAAAATAAGAACGAGCCATGATTTTAGATATTGCATTTTGCGATAAACTTTAGTTTTGGTCTTATTGCGAATGAGCCTCTTGTTAAATAAAATATCAGTTCTTTTTTTACTTGTATTTGGCATGTTTGTTCATAATGGCTATTTGTGTTCTATAAATAAATAAATAAATAAATAAATAAATATGTGTGTGTGTGTATATATTTGATGGCCGTGGCTTCAGGGAAATAACAATCCATATTTGGGTGCATCTGGTCAGTTAGGATTGTCAAATATTCATTAGCAGAGCTATGTTCATTCAAACGAGCCAGAGGTACATAGCCCATGTCTTGTAAATGAGCCCCGCATCATTATACCACCTCCAGAACTGTCAGGTTTTGAATATGGGCTGGGATTCTTTGCAGTAGGTGTCTGTGACTTGTTGGCGATAAATTGGAACAATAAACGAACAGCACACAATCCACTTGTTTTAAAATAATATATTCAAAACAAGTCAAACTTATCTACAGAAAATTATTTACACTATAGGATAGCACATCTGTATCTAAAACTTTAAATAATTATATTTTCTTCTCAAAAGTCCACACAGGATGGTTCAGTTACTTTAGATCCCAATTGACAAGATGGATTATTTTTCTCTACTCTGTTTCTTACTGCACAATCTACGATAAATTCATTACGTCATCCCATGGGTTATCACAGTTGTATCCAGAACTATAAATAATTGTCTTCTTTTCGTCAAAGTCCACACAGGTTTAATTACTTTATAACACTCATTAACAAGACTAATTATTCTCCTTACCTCAGTTAAACTTTTTTTTAAATATCGATCGTTACGGCTAAACTAACAATCACACAGTCTGACTTCACTTCTTCTGATTTAACTTTTTTACTAACTCATCTAGAAATCGCCCCTAACGACTAAATTGTCAATCACCAAGTCTAGGTCTTTCTAATTATCTTTCACTTAACTTGCTTTCTTCTTTTCTACACTGTTGGATGCCTATTTATAAATATTGCGACTGAGGTCTAGAACTTTCTAGCCCCCAGTGACAACAGTATTACACATAACGAGAAGCTTCGAGTAAGATGACGTCAACAATATTACGAAAGCCTAGTACAACAGTTAAACTACATACACAACGTACAGAGTAATGTAACGAAACTTGTAATAATTATAGCCTTTAAAATAATTACTTTTAACACTCTTGTCATGAAATCTGAATAAGAATTCTTACACTAAACAGTCTTGTATATGACTAACAAGAACCTTGTACAGAGAAGACTGTGGAGAATGGGTTCATGATTTCAATGGGTTATCACCACACTCTAGCCTTACCATCATGTGAAATGTGGTTCATCTGACCACAGTATATATTTTGTTGGTCAACGATCCAATCCAGATGACCTAGGCACCACAGAAGACGTTTTTTTTATTCAGTGTTGGCTGAGATAAGTAGTTTATGTTAGGCACAGGCTTACCAAAGTTTATTTTGTGGAGCTCCCTAGACATTGTTTAGTTGTTCTGATGAAACGGATGTTACCCATCAATTCATGCAGTTAAATGTCTGATAGCCCAAACATTTCTCAGTATTTGTCTCCTGTCTCTTTTTACATGGCAAAAAAAAGTAGATATGAGAACACCAAGGTCATGTCCTCGGTTCTTTTTGTCTTTCCTCCCAACTCTCTCTCTCACTCATATACACAATTAGAAGTTATAGGTTGGAACCCAAGTTTGAATCTCGTTATGGCAGTGCCTTTTTTGATAGTTCTTTCTTTTTGGGCACAGTTTTTCTTATTAGATGAAGATTTGTGATATAATAACTATGAAATGTAGACTCCGTCTTTGATTTTCATAAAATTGAGCATCTGTTTTTATAGACTCCTGGTGGGTATTTTTTTAGGTACTTTGTATAAACATCAAGTGAGGATTGGTCTATTCTAGATGTAGGGGTTTCTGATATTTTGGTCAGTGATTGTAATAGGTAGTCATATGTCCATGAAATAATTTAAATTAATAGGTTAACTTAAACTTTTTCCGTCACTGGGGACGGGTAGTTTTGCTTGTGGTAGATAAGTAAGGTTTACGACTTAGGACTTGCAAAACAAGCCCATTATACTTCATGGGAGTGAGGTGTAGATTGCAAGTCTACATGTACGTTTCAGCACATTGAAAAGTCTTTCATAACTTCAAACACTTTGCAAAAGTTGAAATGTACAGTTTACTACAACACAACATATATATATATAGGTAAATGAATAGCAGTTTCGAGTTTTGTATGTATGTATTTATCTATCTGTGTGTATGTAAAGACAGAGTTGATCTATTTGCTTATTGTTAAGCACAAAGCTTCATAATGGGCTGTCTGTGCTGTGCCCACTGCGAGTATCGAAAACAGATTTTTTAGCATAATAAGCTCTCAGACGTACGCCTGAGTCACCAGAAACACTTACAAAATATGCTTCCTTGAAAATCTTAATATTGTTGTGTTCTCTCAAAAATAATGTAATAATATATATATATATATATATATATATA
>NW_013669111.1:37392-39379 GCF_000517525.1 Limulus polyphemus
TATATATAGAGAAAACTTATGTTTTCTCCTCTGTACTTATGAATTTTTAGATTATTTTGTTGTTGTTGTTTCAACCAATAGTTGTGACTCTTGGTGTAAGGTTAAAATTTAAAACTTCAGCGTCGAGTTATAAATATTTTTTTCCCTATAAGGAGCAAGTTATCATTTCTGTTTGATTTCGTTTGTATTTCTAATAAACAGTGTTTACTGTTCAGTAACACATCAGATTATCTGTGATGTGTTTACTGCAAGTATCGAAATGAGATTTTTAGCTTATAAGGCTTCAAACGTGCCACTGGGGTGTGGTGGGTATTTGTGATAAACCAAATTTGGTTTTTCAATAATAGAAGATAGGCTTTGATCCAATGCAAATTTCCCCCAGTGGGACAGTGGTAACTCTAAGGATTTGCAATGCTAAAATCCGAGATTCGACTCCCCATGGCATACATAGCAGAAAGCCCAGTGTGGCTATGCTATAAAATAAACAGACAGATGAAAAAGCCTCAAAACAAACTTTATTATCTTGACATTTTGTTTTATGGCTTCTTCATAAGGTTAAAATTCTACCGATCACAGTATTGTAGGAGATTCAGAGCAATGAGCAAGTAATACAAAGTTAAAAACAAAAGTAATAATATATTGCATACAAGATTGGAGATGTGAAAAACAGGATAATTCAGTGACATTATTATAAATAGCCTCAAAAGAGATAAAATAACTAAAATTCACAAACAATACTTTCATTTTTACACATCAATGTACAATAAGGCAATAACTGTAAGTTCAAATATGTCATTAAGTAGGTAAAAAACGATAAAAACCCTATAATCCAAGCACTTTCTATAGCGCTCGCATTAATTGGTTTTTATCATTTTATATCAAGACTTATTGAACCTAGGTGTTTTTCTGACCTCATTAAGTGGTGGTATTTAATAGTAAAGATCATGATTAAACAAAATGGTGGCCATAAAAATCGACCATTTAAAACCACCTTTAAAATGTCTGAATATTAACAATGACTTTTTCACAGTATTGGCTGAGCAAAATTAAAGCCTATTGTACTTATAAAGCTTCCTAAATAGCTATATATATATATATTCAGTAAGTAAGTAAGTGAATTTCCCAGATAAGCCTACAGAAAAATGTACGAACCTTATCGCTCCAATTCTTTCACAGATCTCTTCCATCTGGGGTTCCAATTATTCCTTTGCTGTAACGAAAAGGATACTAGTTGTATAGAACTTACTTTTTAGTACTACATATAGTAATGTAAACATATGGATGTGTTGGACTAAGAATTATTCTACAATAGGTGTCTATGACTTGTTGACAATAAATTCGACAATATACGAACAACACACACACTCCACTTGTTTTTTAAATAATATATATATTTGAAAAAATTAAATGTATGTACAAAATTATTTACACTATGGAGATCATAGTTGTATCTTAAACACTATACAGTTCTCTTCTTCTTGTCAAAAGTGTACTTAGGTTAATTTAATTGCTTCAGAATTCAGCTGACAAGCCAAACTGTTTTTCTCTAATAGCATCTGTGTATAATTCACTTACGTTGTCGCTTGAGTTACCGCAGTTGTATCCTGAACTTCCAATAATCGTCTGCCTTTTTTCAAAGTCCACACAGGCGGGTTCAGTTAGTTTAGAACACCCTTTGATGTGACAAATTATTCTCCTTATCTCTTTCTAACTGTTAATCTATCTCTAACATATAAATCATTAGGCCATTCACTCCCACGACAGTTAACATGACGTTTTTTTGTTTTTACTTTTTATTGACCAAGACAAGTTGGGATCGATATTATGTAATCTAGCTAGATATAGTAATATACAAAGTTTTAATGCTACGAAAAGCATTGAAACTAGAAAGTCAAAATTACAAAACTGAGTTACTTAAAATTAATTTTTTTATCCTTACTTGGCTCAGTTTGTTTGTTTTGGAATTTCGTGCAAAACCACACGAGGA
>NW_013669111.1:39713-44827 GCF_000517525.1 Limulus polyphemus
TGCGGATTCGAACCGGCGACTCTCATATTGCGTGTCAAAGTGAGGATAAATATTTTAAATTTTAAGTAACTCAGTTTTTGGAGTCTTAACTTTCTTGTTTCAATACTTTTTGTAACATTAAAAATTTCTATGTTACACTAGCTAGCTAAGTTATGTATATATCGATCCCTACTTGTCTTTATAATATTTAAATCTTTTTATTATAGTTGTAACATTAAATTTATGTTTTAAAGTAACTATGAAATTTAAAAGTTGTTGAATTCCATCCGGGACAATTAAAATAAGTATACGAGCGCTAAACTCATAATCTCGCGATTCGAATGGACCCCATTGAGGGTAAGGGCACGGATAACTTAAAGTGTGTGAGGCAACAAAGGACGCAAAGATCATAGATGTTAATATGTATGCAATTACTGCAGGCTCTCGCTCTTCCGGAAGTTGCATGCACTTGGTGAATTTTGTATGTCGTTGGAATGCGTTCCAGCCCATATCCACTGCTGTCTAAATCATAGTGGATGAGTAACCCTAGGTCATAGAGAGTGGTAGTACTAGGCTACGAGAATACAGTATAGGGCAGGGATGGCGAACCAATGGCACACGAGAAAAATTTCTTGGCACGCGGAATTCACTGCTGTCCCAAGTTTTTTTTTTACCCGACCAATAGATATATATATCTGAAAACGTAGAGATTGTATATGTCTATAATTAATTATATAATGTAATGATTATATATGAAGTATTTATAATACATAAAATTAATAATAGTAACTAATTTTGCGGTTCAAAATTTCCATGGGCACGCGAAAGGATATTTTCGAAAATTATCGACAATTTGATGCACACGCTCTCAAAAAAGGTTCGCCAGCCCTGATACAGGGGCTCTTGTATGTACAAGCACTATTTTAAACATGGTTGCCGACTTTTAGGGATCTGTTTGGGTAAGACTTTTCTTTTAGGAGGGGGGGGGGTCTGGAGGCATGTATTTCATCCTTTTTATTAAATGAAGAAAAATGGTGCCTTCTGGTGCAAAGTTTCCGGATTAATCCAGCGGGTCAACCAACCACAATGCATTAGAGAAAAGGTGAGATTGTTTTATTTATTTTTATATACAATGATTGTGAGCATGAGAATAGGCCCAGATGCGTGAGTGTTGGTAACTCTGTACCAATTATCTCTCTTGAGTGGGCTCTAGACGTTTCCCCAGTATGAATACGTAGGCCTAGAGCCGCAACTGGTCATAGAATTCCGTATTTTAAACAACACACCTATAAATTCATTCCTCGTGCATTACTTTTGGATGAAAGATACAGAGATGCGAATTTACATGATTAACCTTTTGTAATTTTGATTTTCTACCTTATCTTTATCATACAAGTTACAATTTCTGAATTATTTTTTTATGTAATGATGTAACAATGTAGACCATCATGTAGATAAATGTTTTAAGTGATAATAAAATTTAGGAATAACACATCATTATCATTCCAGGTTAACAGCATAACATTTTTTTATTATTGCAGACTTGAGTTCATTCATTAGATGCTTTCATTAATGACAGTGACATATTATAGTCTGACGGCGAAGGTCACAGGTTCAAATCTCCATCACCAAGTATGTTTGCCATTTTAGCTGTGTGGGCATTATAATGTAATGGTCAATCCCACTATTCATTGGTAAAAGAGTAGCCCAAGAGTTGGTGTTGGGTGATGTTAACTAGCTACTGTCCTTCTAGTCTGTAACTGTTAAATTATGGTAGGGTAGCCCAGAAAGCCCATGAGTAGCTTTGCGCAAACTTTAAAACAAACAATCTTTAATAGTAGTAAGTGTATATTGTGAAGTTAAGCTAGAAATATTATTTTAGTGATGTAAAATAGTGTATAATTATAAACTCTAAGAACCACGCTACGTGGGTACCACATCTAGTACCGATGAAGCCTTTTTCCCAAATACCGAGGCTCATCATCTGGCTGGGATATGACACTGACAGCTCATCATCTGGCTGGAATATGACACTGACAGACATACGGTAGTGTTCTAGATGTCAGACAAATAGTGCCGTTTAACAGTAATTTACTAGAACTTGGCAAATGTCAAGATTTTTTAAAGGATTTATAGTTGTTGCAGTTAAACATCTAGAGAGCTGTATTTGTGTATGGAAGCACATTACAGAAGGAGACTTGTATATATATAAGATACAATGATATAATTAGTAGTGTGTGGTAAAGTATTTATTGGACAAACTGTACGATCTCTTAAAACTGAACGAAAAGAACACCAAAGCCACTTGCGTAGAAGAAATTTTGAAAAATCCGCCTTAACATGTCATCAATTTGAAACTGATCATTGGATTATTTGGGGGGAAAAAATGATCCTCTTACACCAACCAAAACATGAAATATTCTTGAAAGAATTTAAATTATGAAAATGTGTTTTATCTTTTAAACCGAGACAATGGCCTTAGTAACATTAACAAAATAAGCCCAAATTTATTCAGTTAGCTCTGACCTTCCTTTCGGTAACAACTGTGTAACAATATTTGTTGTCACATGATAACATCCTGTTGTTACAACCTGTTACCCACAACCCCTTGATACATTTTGTTCTGTATATAAACCTCTTTGTTTGGATTAGTATATATATATATATATATACACAAGTCTAGAGAATTGAGCCCTGTATACTCTCAAGCTAACTTGTTAACACTACGCTCGCTGCAAGGAGATGCCATCTTCGTATGATAACAAGGTGTGGTTTATAAAGATATCCAGCCTCATGTGTCCAAGTCAACATGCCAGCTCTTCTGTAGGGTACAAGCACAAACAAAAATTGATGCTAAACCATTCAAAGATATACCAGTTAAAATAATATATCAGCGGGTGCCTCTCCCATAGATTTGTGCCTTTAGGTTTCTCAAATAAATCATTGTCCATCTATGATGTATGGATTATGAACAGCGTGTAGGGAGGAGTAGACAGTATTGACCTCAGTGACTAGTGTAAAATACTCATGTTATGGGTCTGCTGGTGCAGAGAAACAGTCCGCAACCAGGACCATCAAGTAAAATGTAATTAGTGTGGAATCATCCTTCTATGATTGCCACAGACCATGAATACCTTTCTGCATATGTGCCTACTTTGTGAGCAGAAGCTGTTAACATAAAATCATTAAACATTAAGAAAAGCTGTTTTTTTTTGTTTTTTTTCCCATTAAAACTGTAGAAACCTTGAAATTATGCATGAAATGTTTCTATACATATATTTAAAAAATAAGTTGATTTGGTTTGTGATATGAAAAAAAAAAACAGTAAAACTGCTCAGTGGTTTTTGCATAATAGCAAAACAAGTGTAAGAAGACTGTTACAGATGGATTTAAAAAATCGTATAATCCATATCAGAATAATTGAACATCAGTTTCAAAGTAACCGTTGAAGTGTTAACATTGAAACTTAACTTCGACCTGATAAATCTGTGGCTAACATTTTTCCTCTGTTTTGTTATTTTCCATGTTTTGTATGTACTTCCTTTTATAAATATACTGCACAACAATGTTGGGAAGTGTTTTTCTTTTAAGTGATTTGTTTATTGATGTCAATAGAATTTGAACCAAATTTTACAACTAGATTAAATTGTTCTTTCATTCAAATATGAAAAAAATATAATAATAATAATAATTACTAGAATAACACTTCTATCAAGTCAGTCTTCAAACATTAAATAATAATAATTACTAGAATAACACTTCTATCAAGTCAGTCTTCAAACATTAAATAATAATTTCTAGAATAACACTTCTATCAAGTCAGTCTTCAAACAATAAATAATAATAATTACTAGAATAACACTTCTATCAAGTCAGTATTATTATAACAGTGTCGTTGCCTCTGTGCAGGTATAATGTCAATACTTACCGAAACCCATCAGAATCAGTTTTAAATAAGTAGCTTAAGATTTGAGGGTGGATGTTGTTTAAGAGTTTTCTAGTCAATTTAAAAATTAAAACATAGTAAGAAAACATTTTCAAAGAAAGGTTAAAATGTCTGTGGAATTTTATGACTAAACAATTAGTTTTATTTTACTATAGCTACTGAAGTACGAGCTTCTGAACAATCAAAGGGTGGTATGAAGTACGAGTTGGTGCTCGCTGATCCATCAGATGTGGCTCCTCCTCGTTTTGCTTCCACCCCACCTAAATCTAACATCTCTGTAGAAGACATAGAAAACAAGTTAAGGGCTGCAGAGGAAAGGAGACAAGTTAGTGTTTCATAGTATTGGTCGGGATTATAATTGACATTTTAAACTGTCTGTAAAGAAACTGTTAAATAACATTATAACTTCTGTAAGAGCGTAATGTTTGATGTGCTTGTCATTTTATTTTTAAACCGTCACTGATCATTAATTTGAACCATTAACTGGCAAGCCCAGAAAATATCTTTGATGATAAAACTAGTATTAGAAAAAAAACTATCTGCGAAGGCATTAAAGAAACAAGTCTGTAAGCTTTATTTCACTTAACTTGCAAGTAGAAACTTTGAATTAATGCTAGGAATCATTAAAACTTTATTAAATGATAGTTTTTGTACATTACGGCATTTTAAAAATAATTAACTTGACATCGACTTGTGTAGTAAAGGTTCTTATCTTGCTATTATCAAATTCAGAGAAATGTGTTTGCAGATGGATGTTAAGCTACCTTTATATATGTCATTGAAAACATATGTATACTATATATATATGTATTTGTTTCTTTATAATAACTTTCATTTAGTGTCTAATATTAGAATTCTTAATTGTGAGAGGGATAATGATACTTATAAGAAAAAATAATAATTTTAATTTAGTATTTAGAAGCCCACAAGCTGAACCAATTGAATGAGAAGCGTTTCAGGGAACAAGAGGCTTTACTCAAGAAACGGGAATATAATGCTAACTTCGTACAATCTGCTAAGGAAAACCTTGAGCAAAAGATGGAGTCCAACAAAGAAAACAGAGAGGCATTCATAAAGTCTATTCAGGAGAAGTCTCGTGAGCAAGTAAGGATTTCTTTCTTGTAAATAGATGCTACAAAGTATGTTAAACTTTAAGCTGACACACTAATATTACAATTGTAAAAATTCG
>NW_013669111.1:45515-55068 GCF_000517525.1 Limulus polyphemus
ATTACAGCTCTCGTGTCCTTGCTGTGTTTTCTTTTCAGTAGTTTTTTTTTTATGTTTGTAATTCATGGATCTTTAATTTATCCCATATAACACAGTTATTTGTCTTAATAAATAAAAACATTACTAACATCTAACTTTTTAATGTTCCTGAAATCTTTTATTCTAGACATCCCTCTTTTTTCATCTTTTTTTTTAAACTATTATGAATTTGTGAGACTTTCCACAATAATTGCTTATTTTGTATTTTAGTGATAACATAACATTTAAGGACAACAAAGAACTGTTGGATCATTGAGGCTGTCCCATCCACTAAATTAAACATAAAAGAAACTCAAAGCTAGACCTTATCATTTATCAAGCCTTACCTTAAGATGACATAACTTATATTGGTGGGCCTTTATCCAACCATTCTTACCATTAAGTAAAAAAAAAAATAGACGTATCAACACTATCAATTTCCTTAACAATCTTAAACAACTCTGTTATATCCTGTCTAAGTCTTCTTTTCTCAAGGAGAAACAATTTCAGAGATCTTACCCTGTCCTTGTATGACAATCTTTCTACCCCACATACCATCCCAAAAGCCCTTTTCTAAACCATTTCCAATATTTCGGTGTATTTCATGAGCCCAAGACTGAACACAGTACTGCGAAGAAGGCCTAATAAGTGACCTATACAATGAAATTATAACTTCTTTAAACTTGTATTCAATATCGGAAATACAACCTAAGAACTTATTTACTCAATAACTAGTAAGAGCACACTGCTTGGTTGGCTTAAGAGATTGATACACCAAAATACTTTTCTTCCATATATCATTTTCATTTTTAAATTAAATTTATTATAATTTAAAAACTAGCTGCCAATTATTTGCCAAACTCACCAAATAATCTAAATTATTTTGTAAAGCATCCTCCTCCTCACAGCCAGCAACACCAAACTCCTTAATATAAAAAAAAGCAAAGGTCCTAACAAAGAATCCCTGAATTATCCATCTTGTGACATTAATCCAGTTCGATAACCCTCTGCTTTCTTTCTTCCAGTCATTTTTGGATCTAAATCTAATGAGCCAGTACACATATTTTTGTTTTTCAACAAGCCTTTTTTGTGGTATTTTGTCAAATGCATTCTTAAAATACAGATACACCAAAACCACAACTGTACCCTAGTCTACATCAGCAGTAACCTCTTCAGAGACCATTGAAAGATTAGTAAGGCAGGTTTTTCTCCTAATGAAACCATGATATTTTCAACTCTGTTAAATGAATTTGCAAAGTATTTTTTTATAAGATTTTCAAAAACGTTTTTAATATCTGATTAAGATTAACTAGCCTGTAATTTTTATCACATCCCTTGATAGAGGAGTAACATTAGCCAACTTCCAATCTTCTGGCACTATTTAAGGACTTAAAAATATTGGCAAGTCACTTGCGTATCCACTCCTGAACCTCCTTCAAAACCTTTGGGGGAATATTATCTGGTCCAGGAGTCTTATCATTTTTTAAACTTTCCAATGTTTTCTTAACAAGCTCAGAATTACTGTGATCTTCTTGTTCGGTCATGTTTGCATCTATTAATTTTTTAGGATAAGGAATATTGCTTAAATCTTCATTAGTAGAAACTGAAGAAAAACTAAAATTTAGTAACCTAGCCATCTCATAATCATCAGAAATTAGCCTTTCTCTATCATCCCTCAAAGGCCCTGCTACTAACCTAACATTTTGCTTAGCCTTAATGTATTTAAAGATCTCTCTCTTTCGTATGCCCTTTTTGATTGCCTAATGTCTTGTTTACCAACTCTCTTGATCTTATATATTGTTCTTTTATGTAACCTGTTTTCAACTTGGAAATAAACATGCAATATTGTGTGTTGTGCTTTCTTAAGGATAAGCATATCTTAGACGTTCGAAAGCAGTTGGATGAACAAGCTGACCAGCTACGAGACCGCCTTCAAAGGAAACTTGAAATAGCTCAAGAAAATAGAGAGAACCTTTCTAAGGTTTTGCAAGACAAGCTCCAGGAACATGTAAGGATTTAAAGTTTGATTCTTTATTTTTTCTAGGTTCTTTCTATACTACATTTTATGAATTAAAATGCTTTCACATTAAGATTGTGTACTTTTCGACATTATTAATTATTTGATTTTATATTTTGATAATTTTCAGTTCCTTATATTTTAAATATCTTCTAGGGTTGTTAATGCAGGTTCGGGGTTTATCCCACCCCTTAATAATGTATTCCTGTACATGGTAAGGGAACATCCCAGGGAAGTTGCTGCCTCTACAGTTTACCATTTCTGAAATCCAAACATACTCTCTTATGTTTGCCGTGCATAGCACACTGTGAAGGGAAGATCCTGGTGTTTGAGTGGTGCCTGGATTGTATGGTTGGATCACTACAACACACCACTTTGGCCTTGAATTCCTGTAGATGGGAGGTCCTGAGGATCATTTGGATAGTCAGTTGTGATTAGGATCAACCAAATGACAGTATTAGAGATTTCCTCAGTGGATGTTGCAGACATTATGTTTCATGTTGATGTTTGAATAATAGTGCCCATGAAACCATGGCATTGCTACAGTGTTCTTAGTAAGTTGAGCTTTTGCCAGTGTAGCACATCCTATTGTTGGACTCCGTGTTGAACGGGGACAGTGAGCACTAGCTCTTTTCTTTCTTGTTAATACCAAAAAAGGTTAAATCTCAGACTTGCTAATAATTGACCCTACACTTATAGCTCTTTATCAGGTTCAGATTTTCTACATTGATATAGATTCCTGTACATGGTGGGGGGCTCCCCTCCCAGGGAAGGTTTTGCCTCTACAGTTTACCCCTTCTGTGGGATCCAGAAATCCACCCATGTGTTTGCTGTGCATGGTGACTCATGAAGGGGAAGAGAGGATCCTGATGGTTGAATGGTGCCTGTGGTGCATGCTTGGGTCATTTCAACATATAATTTAGCCTTAAATTCATGTAGATAGGAAAGAAGATGTCTCCTTCCGCCATACAGAAGGGATAAGAGGGGTTTAGTAGCTGTACAAAATAAGGCAAGAAATTAAGATCTGAGGACTTGCTGGTTGAAATATTATGATCAGAGGACTGTGAATTCCTTTTGGAATCCAAGGCCATTGGGGGTATACCAGTTAAGGTAATAACCCTACATAATGCTTTGAATTTCTCAGGAGGAGTCATTGTTGAGTGGGATCTTCTTAACATATCAGAATTGGAAATCCTTGCTGAACTCTCCAGTCGAGGAGTATCGACTGTCAGGCAAAATCTCCACTCGTAAGGTTGAAATATCTTTCTTATTAGGGTTTCCATATTAGCTTTTCAATCACCACATCCACCTCCTTATTTAAAGGCAGTTTACTTGAGATCCATAGTTTGGCCTTATACTCCTAATCTTCACTGTTTCTTCCACTGTCGGCAGTTTTGATGCTCCAAAACATCTTGTTGTACCTTTGCCATTACAACAAGCACAAAGCCATGGAAGTACGAGTGTCAAAACAAGTCATGCTCTTTCTACCACTCTGGATTCCAACCTTGTTATTCTAGATCATATCCAAAGATGAACTGAGTAGTTATAGAGGATTAAGACCTTAAAGATCTCATATCCTGAGGCAAGGAAGACAGTGATGCACCTTCCAAAACTGAGTTATGTGGCTGCACTCTGTTCTACTGCCACTGTATGACTGCAGAGAGATCTGTTTGTTACGTCTATAGTCTTTCTTCGACCACTTCTGCACCCTGTTAACGTCCGTGGGCAATAGAGTGAGTCTACTTTCACCCCCATCTTTGTTCATACTAGTAACAGCAGAGAGTGATCAAGACCACTTTCAATGTGCAAGACTTTTATTTCCCCCTTACTCTACCAAATCTCATCCATCTGATGGTACCTATCAGATCCATTCCCAGGCAAGGTCCATAGAGCTATCATGGAGAAAAAAATACTTCAAATGACTTCTCAATAATCTAAGTAAAAATACTCATTGTTATACGATGGAACTGTCATGCTCATTTAGATGACATTAGGGCCTTGATCAATTTTTCCATCATGTCTCTTCTCACAAGATATTTTTCTGAAATCTGCCAATAATGTAATCATTAAACAGTATTCACTAAACAGAAAGGACTGGTTGTGTGATAGATGGGTTAATAAGGAAGTAGCACAGCTGGTTAAACAGCATACACTTTCAGTGATTGTACCTGTTACTACATCTCTAGAGGCTGTTGTCATCCATGTTTATTGTTTGTACCATCACGCTATGCTATCTTTACCGAGGAGAGATACTGATCAAATGGACCTTGATGAACTTCTCCAGTAGTTGCAGTTTCTCTTCGATATCCCCAGGAGATTTAAACTGATATAATCCACCCTGGGGTGGTGGAGACTTAAACTGATATAATCCACCCTGGGGTGGTGGAAACTTAAACTGATATAATCCACCCTGGTGGAGGCTTAAACTGGTATAATCCACCCTGGGGTGGTGGAGACTTAAACTGATATAATCCACCCTGGGGTGGTGGAGACTGAAACTGATATAATCCACCCTGGGGTGGTGGAGACTGAAACTGATATAATCCACCCTGGGGTGGTGGAGACTTAAACTGGTATAATCCACCCTGGGGTGGTGGAGACTTAAACTGATATAATCCACCCTGGGGTGGTGGAGATATTGATGGAAGGTATTGATCTGTGGAATGTATGCTCTTTTCTCACAACACTGGAAAATATACCTATGTCCATGCCCTGAGTTTCAAAAACACAGGAAAATATACCTACATCCATGCCCTGAGTTTGACAATTATTGCTATTGATCTGACCGATTGTTCATCTTCTTTCCTCCCCTCTTTTTCTTGAGAGGTGGACAATGACACAAGATGCAGTGGTCATTTTTCTGTCATTGTAATGAAGATTGGATGCAGTTGATGGCATCTGAGTTGGATGGTGTGGTAGAACTTGGAGAAAGTCGGCTGGCTTTTTTTCACCACCCTCCCTTTTAGTTATTCCGATATCACCACCTCGTAACTGTTCTTAGCTTTTTTTTTTATTGTAATATCATTGCTTTTTGGAGAAACCTTCATGAAGTTCGGCTGGAAATTTTGATGTTTTAATGGTATTTATTTTTTCAATCTTCATAGTTGAAATAACTTTGGAGAACAAGACTGTTTTAATCAATAAATCAACTTTTCACATGAAATAAAGTATTTTTACACTTGATTCATACATAGTTTTTATTATTAGTGTTTTTAATAATATCTCTTTTCAATTTAAAAAAAAAAAATTGCATGATAGAGGAATCATTAAAAAGGAGAAAGAAAAGTTTATAGTGTAAGTTTCCACTTCTCACAAGAAAAGTTTATAGTGTAAGTTTCCACTTCTCACTTAAGCCTAACAGAAATAAAATCACAAATGGAAAAATTTTCAATTTATCAAAGAATGTGATTGAATTCTTAGAATGCCGTCTCTTTCCAGGATCGACATGCTGAAGAAGTCCGCCTCAACAAGGCTCAAAATGTCACTGGTATTGCATCGGGGTAATCACTCTGAAACCCTTGCACCTTCTTTAACCACTTCTTAGGTGGAAACTCCTGTTAAAGGTTTTCTTTTTTCTGTCTGGCCAACTCCTCCTGCACTTATTTTTTCATTTAGGTATATATATAAAGGAAAATCACTTATAACTGTTCTGAAATGGATACAACAATAGTCTTAAATTCTCTAAAAAAAAAAAAAAGAAAAGTCCAATTATACATGTTGTAATTACCTATTATATATATATATATATATTGCAAATAGAGATACCTAGATCTGAAGGTGCTTTTAGATTCATTAAATCAAGTTCAGGCATAAACAAACAAACTTGAATGTACCAACCTGAAAGTATGTTTTACGGCTTGAGTGATGAATGGTGGAATTTGTTTTTCAAAAATGTGTGTATTAAGGCACAGATTGTGCTCTATAACTTCCTTGCTTTAGTGAGAGTGGTACATGTACTTGTAGCCATGTTTAGCCTTATTGATCAAAACATGCCTTCGTGATGCTTATATCGTACTGCTTTGACCACTTCGGAGTATTAACGTTTGGTGTTTGTTGCATCATATTTTTCTACTTATTATTTTCTCAGTTTTTAATATAAGAGGCATACTAAGAATTAAATATAGCAAATAACCATGTTAGTATGAAGCCCCTTCTATTCCTTCTCTGAGCAATATTATTCATGTAATGATATTTCGAGGTAGGAAGGAGTGTTTGTTATCGTAGCACTCAATTTGGAAAACTTCTTGCCCATGTCTTATCGTAATTATGTTCTTTGACGTAGGTGTAGCATGTAACGTATTGTAATTGTATCCTTCGTTACATAGCCTGTGTTGTATAGCCGTTTCAAGCATTTGTCCAGTAAGATCAAACAGGAGTGTAATCTAAGCTTTAAGCTTTACAAATTATCTTTTTTCAGAGATTAAATAAAGGCTGTATTGTTCAGCTTCTACAGCTTGTGTGTGTGTGTCAATCTTAAGATAATCCACTTTCACTATTTTAGAGGTCGTGGAAACATTAATACGTACAAATATCACCCCCCGAAGAACCATTCCTACATGGATACTTTAAACAAAACCACTGTAACAAAGATTACTTTTTGAAGTTATAAGCAAAGAATTTGTGATTACCTTTGAAATTGATTTTCTTTTTTTTTCGTTCACTATTATAAAATACTTTTATAATTGCAAATTGAGTGCAATGAACATCAAAAGTTGACTATTGCTTGTGGACAAATCATTAAAAAACCTATGCTGAAAAATATTATTAACAGATAAAATAATAACCAACTCAACACACATATACTTTTTAAAGTTAACCATGTACTGTAATCAATGAATAATGTCTACATTTGTTTAAGAGTAATACTGTTCTCAAAAAATTAACACTAACTTAATTACCACGAGTGAAATACATGTAGATGGATAAAAACTCTTAAGGTCAAATAAGTAGCTTCATCAAATTTTTAACACTATTTAACATAAAATCAGGCAAAAAAAGTTATAAATCAACAGTTTTTTCTCCTTTGGCTTTTGTTTAAATAAAGTGTGTGGTTACAGAGGATTGTGTTGTATTAAATTGATTTTAAATAGCAAATTGGTAAGTCACATAACCACAGCTGATATAAAAATGAGGTGGAATGTATCAGAACTACATTTTGACTTTTGGCATTTCGTGGGTAGTGTGATACCACAGAAAACTGATTGCTTTTAGGAAAAATATGTAACAACTCTTTCTGACAGAAAATATTCATACACTCAGATCATAAATATACGTTCAGATTAATGATTTATAATTTCCAAGGTGGGAATATCCCTCATACTTAATTATAGTGTAAAACAAAGGAACGTGGATCAACTTGGGGCACCAGGACCTTCCAGAAAGAGACCTGCAAAAAACTGTACCCTACCTTGGAAAGTTAAGTGCAGTGCCCTGTAATAAGTGAGAATCTACGAAACAAAGATCAATGGCAAAAGCCATCCATGAGCCCTACAGTATGTTGCAACAGTATGTAATATAATTAAGAAAGATCTCTTTGGAGATGTGACGAAAGTTGCTCCCATGACATATTAGCTCAACCATTCCATAATTCAAGTAGCTTGAGAATGAAATGGGTATTTTTGTAGTTCAATAGAAAGACATACCAGTGAAGTTGCTGCACACAAAGCCTATGGATCTCTCTGCAATCAGACTGCAGAAAAAGACATTAGGAAACCATCATCCTCATCCACTAGATGGATTATAAACTAGTATTGAGGACTGGTGTGATTTGGACATGACAGCCATACCAAGGAGCCTTTTGTAATGAAAATATGCTATAGGGCTATTGTCAAGATGCACAGTTGTCATATAGAGCATGACTGGACATGGCAACATGGACTTTAATAGTTCTAATATAACGTACTCAACTTCTGTGCATGTATATATCTATATATAATCAAGTAAAATAAAAGTAACAAACACAAGTCATATCAGCTGGAAACAAAGAATAAATTCACTGACATGAGAAAAAAATCAGTAAAGTATTTTTAACTGGTGAAGAAAACATTCTTACCAATCTTTCTGAGCTGCTCCTTACATTAGTTGGGAGACAAGAAGGAAATTATTAAGGAACTACCCTAAGTGAAGTTTAAAGGAATACTATGCCAGTAAATTCAACAGTATTCCATCCTTTCATCTAACTAAGAAGCAAATTTCTATCACTCACTGGTTGTTAAACTTCACAAATTTTTAACATAAACTGGGTCGTGCAGAGTTACATAAGCATTTAAACGAATAAGGAAGTTTACATTTATAAATTTTTAACTTGTGGTGAGTCAGTGTAGTGCTGCTACCTGATGTCACTTGAGCAAAAGAAAAAAAATGGTGTAGAAAATTATTACCAAGTGATTATATTGAGAAAAAAAAAAACATCTCTTCGGGTATATCTTACAAATTTATGTGCATTAGAAAAACAGAAATATTTGTTGATAAATCTTGAATAAAACATTGCTCAAAGTTGTATTATTCGGTTTACAGTCAGCTCATGCTCTCTTTATAATACTACAATTATGACTTGGGAAGAGATAAATGTATTAATATGAAAAACATAGTTGTATTATTGTACTCAAGGACTAAATACGACCAACATAAATATTTGAAAATGTAACGGAATATATGTATGTATGTCGGTGTTGATACAACACGTGATGTACAACATTGTACTTGTTCTGACATGAATCAAAAATCATTTCTTCTTAGACTACAAAAGTGTGGGACCAGAATAGAGGTGTATTAAATTAGAAAATTATATCCAGTAACATACAGTTTGTCTGGTATAAAGTCTTCTTATTGTCTGCATTGTTTTATAACAGTGATAACAAAAACAAATACACTGAAGGAGAATCGTAATTGTAAATTATTTTTATTACAGTATACCTGTACAACCATTAGCTACTAACAGGAAGGACACAAGACTCGTAATGTATATAACTGAAAGATACTAATGGCAAACTAATACTAAAGAGAAGTGTAGACTGTGGGAAATGGCAGCAGGGTTTCAGGAGGAGCTTAAGTTTAAACATACGAGGAATACATCAGCTAACAATGACTTTCAGGAAGTTAGAAAGAGTACTATTAGAGTAAAAAGTAATGAACTTAGTTATAATGAGCCTATTCTGTTGAACAACAGATTTCAGTCCTTGACTTCTGCAGATGAGGAACTATTGAGGGAAGGAAAACTAAAGGGTCAGAGAAAGATGTGGATACTAAGCAGGTTATAGTTATAGGTGATTCATTGACGAGACACGAGGATAAGATAGTCTGTGGGGTAAATAGGGAGAAAAGAATCAGATTATCCTACCCAGGGGCACAGGTGGAGGATATAACTGACAGAGCAGAAAATATAATAAAGGGGCGAGCAGAGATGCAGTTCTTGTGGTGCATGTAGGGGCTAATGATGTAGGTCAGGGGAGCTAATTAATAAGTACAAGGGGTTGATAAAGGCATTTAAAGAAAGAGGCCATAACTTAACTTTGTCAG
>NW_013669111.1:55984-63038 GCF_000517525.1 Limulus polyphemus
TTGATAAGTATATGAATGATAAGAGCTGGCTTTAAGATTTTTTTTTAATTTATTTTAATTTAGTTTAGAGGATGGAACAGCTAAGATGGTCCAATAGGTCCCATGTTGTCCCAAAACATTATGTTATATGTTATGTTATATTTACTTATGAAAACTAAACAATTACATAATTCATTTTCACATTACAAGCATTATACAAAAAAATAAAAAATTACTTGCCACTTGCAGTATATATTTTAATAAATATTTAAGTTGCAAAAAAAAGTCACGGAAACGTTTTCATGGCATAAAGATGTTCAAAAAAAGCCAGAAATATCTTAATTTTTAAGAGGTTTTTCATGCACAAGTGGGTATGATTTTGCCATAAACTGTAATTTAAGATTAACAATCACTATCCATAGCCAGTCAAGAGGCAACTTTTATCTTCACTGTTTTTACAAACATTTTACTATTATTAAATATGCAAGTAGCATCGGAATGGAAAATCACATATCTGACAAAGGGAATATCTAACAATCTCCAATTTTTAAATTATTCTAATCCAGCTAATTAGATAGTATTACTTTTCTACTACACCTAATCTCAAGCTTCAGTTGATATAATTTGTTCCTTTAATGTATTTTTTCCATCGAAAGTGATCTGAACCTACTGATAACAGCAGATAATTCACTCTGTGTTGAAGCCATATCAACTGTTACCAGCAGAAGCTGTTGAAAATTCTGTTGACAATGTTGAAGACTGCGTGATACGAGAACTCCAAACCATTTGAGTGGGTCCTGTTCTATGTCTTTCTTTCTGTTAACTTTTGAATTTTCTAGACTCTTAGGCTGACTTTCTAATAACTCTGGAACTGTAGACGCTACCTCATTTTCAGTAATTCTCGTTTCCTTTATTGACTTTTCTTGTTTTTGTCTTTTTCTGACCTTAGTCACACTTCTTTCACCTGATTTCAGCGTGGTTGTATCTTCTGTTTCACCAAGCGTGTCAGAAATAAGTTCATATTGCCTAAAAAGCAAGTTGTTGCTGTGAACCTCATGGTACGCTACAACTTTCTGTGCCACCGATTCTTGTAAGTCAACTTGAAGTATACTGACTCGATGACTGCCCATACAATATCGGGCCTTAGACATGTTCAAAAATCCATCCTTTATCAATGTATTCAGCTGTTGTTGAGACTGAAGAAACCTTGTGATCAAAATTAGAGCCTGAATTACTAATCTATCAAGCTCTTCACACAAATCTGCCAAAGTTCCAGTCATTCTAATCTAATGATGGAAAAAAAAAACATTGTATAACAATACGTTCAGGGAACATTAAAAGCTCAAAACTATCTATAAAATATGTTATGTATTAGAAAACAACAACAACTATGAAACAGCTAACTTACAATTTTATAAGTAAGCTAGAATGGATACTCGACTCTTTGAAGTGACTTTGTTTCAATTCATTCTTGCCAACATACAGCAATATTCTAACACTTTCACTTATTTGAATCAAGCCTCGATATTACAATTGAAGCTTTAAGTTAATTAGAAAACAAATGAACTTTACAAATTAGTACATTACTAATAATAGGCCTCACTTATAGTTGTGTATTGTTTGGTCTCCTTATCTAATTTTTAAGAAAGGATACTGAATTGTTAGAAAGGGTTCAGAGGAAAAATATTAGTGTCCTAGGATGATTTAGGGAAGTTAATATCTCTTTTTCTTTTTAGAAAAGAAAACTAAAAAATAATCTTTTCAAGGTTTACAAGAATATCCAAGAAATCAACATCACAAAAGTCTCTAATTTTACTATATTTTATCCTAAAGATGATAGGATGATTAGACACAAGTTTAAAATAAAATAGAAAAAGGCTCCAGTAAAACATTTTATTTTTATAATCCAGTGATAAACTTCAGTTATGGAATAAGTTGCTAATACTAATAGTGGAGTGGAGACTTGCATCTTATATTTATAGGAGTTTAACAAAAGTTTGAGAGAAACCAGTGAGTTCTTGAAAAATACAGGTTTAAAATTTGTACATTTCTTTTTCTGAAAGGTGTTTTTCAAAAAATTCTTAAAAATAAAAATTGAAGGACCAAAGGCACCTTGCCCGTCGTGTATGTTATTTTATTGGTTTTTCTTTCACTAGTCTTATTTTTATTCTATTATTAAGCTTAAGTAACCTAAGCCAGTGTAGTATTTCGCTGTGTTAAAAAGGTTAGGCCTATCTTATTTTCACCTTGTGAAATATGAAAATTATCAAAAATCAGTTCAATGTAACTTTCATCTTAATCGTACTTGGTAAATCCTTTACAAAGTTATACTTTTTGCACGTAGTAGTAGGAAACTTTGGCTCCACACTCTTACCCTCAGATAGCACAAGATATTAAATTACACATCTACTCTTTCATATTTTAACTTGTGATGCTACTTGAACACAAGGCCACCTAGTGAGTTTGAAGACATAGCTCGACAACGACAGACATTTCCTATCCGTTTTGTTAATTTCATATCAAAAGCAAGCTAGGTGAAAAGTTACGGTTTAAATTCCTAAAGCGTGCGAAATATTGGAAAACCAATAGTCCTAAACCTGTCATATAAACAAGTCAACTGCTAAGTTTGTTTTTCCCACGTTACGTTTAAAGTGTAACTTTCATAATATTACATTGCATTTAAAAATACTGCTTCCTACAGTTTTGTTCCCCCCCCCTCAGTGGCACAGCGGCATGTCTGTGGAATTACAACGCTAGAATCCGGGTTTCGATACACGTGATGGGCAGAGCACAGATAGCCCATTGTGTAGCTTTATGCTAAATTACAAACAAACCTACAGATTTTTTTCTTGTCGTCCAAACAACATGAGTTATGATATTGAACGATAAAGACAAAAACATATATCTGAAATGCTATTGTTTTACGCCCCTTTAACTTCGAATCGCAAAGGATATAATAATAGGAATATGACAAAAAAAAACATCTTCGGTTAATTTGTTTTTATGTTAATAAATGAAAAATTATGTAGAATATAAGAACATGAAACATTCAATTAAGTAGTTTAAAATGTATACTCGGGCAAATCAAGAGTACATGTTAATCCTATAAACACTGTAAAAGTGGTTAGTGTCCACATTTCTGTCAGGCGATAATTGCTTTTCTAGCTTTCTCATTAAGCAAGCTATATCTTTTGGTCCATTCAATTACTTTTTAACATTTCTATGTACCTTTAAGCCTAAGGACATGTTTTGTTCACATTAAATGATTGGTTATAAAACTTAGGCATTGTGTATAATATTAATTGTTGAAAATCATGCTAGATTTAATACGGAAACCTTTAACAGTGAAAATCAGCAGTACGTTGCATATGATGTGTTTTATTCGTGGAAGAAGTGAAAGCTATTTCAGAATGTTGTGAAATATGTTATATTTGATTCTAAATGCTTACATGTCCCTTGCAAAGCAAATGAAGAATTATTTACATTAGCTAACAAACTTTCTTTCATTTACCTAGTAAAAAGTTCTTATATTTATATAATTATGTTTCTTTTCTCGTTCCTCATAGTATTTTACTAGTAATAGCAAGAACATTTAAATGTCACTGCTAGTATAATAAAGATACAGTATTTATTGAGAGCTTGTTTCCCGTGTGCGCGTTATTACAACGAGCTAGAAAACGATCTTATGTAACACGCTTTCTTTTGATTAGTACGATGCGTTAAAACGGAAATGATAGCAGGTTTTCCCTTAAACTAGATGTAATTCATCTCGCAAAACAATATTTTAAGGATATAGGATGATAGGCTTTATGTGACTTCTTTTTATACTTATTTCTTTGAACATGTACTTTTAACAGTAATGAATTTTAAATATTTAGGGTAAGGATGTGGCAATTGGAAATCAAGCGTTGTTGTGGTATTAACTTGCAGAATAATCTAAGTCTAATTATCAATTAGTTATTGATTTATTATTGTTATTATAAAAAATTAGTAATTAATCAGAAATTAAAATTAGCTACTAATCACGAGAACGATTAATTAAATTTATTATTATTAGAAATTATTATACTTATTTGTTTATTTTTATGTGAGGGCGCTAAAAATGTTAAGATACTGGAAGGAAATCCAAGGGAATCATAACTACGCAGTAGAGTATATGGTTAGGGAGGCTATTTGTTCGGTTACCTAAAAATTTCGAGACGTATTTAACATATTTTGAAAACAAGGTATAGTTGCTAATAACTAACATTGAAAGTATTATGATGCCTCCCTTTTCTTTTGGGTAATCAAAAATGAAATTATCTAAAAATATTTTAAGTTCTCTTTTGGCCCAGCAGGCCAGGGATGGGATATATACCCAACCTTCATTTAGGTCTGTTGTTGATCGAGCCTTAGCCCAAGGGCGGTTATTACTTCGGTGTTGTATTGGCAGAGCTAAGAGCAAGAAACTTTGTCATACAAATTCGCGTTCTTTAGAAACTGTAGAGAAGAGCACTTCAAATAAATTAGGTGTTTTGCAAAGTACCAACAGAAATCAGTGGGAAGGTCTTTGGACAAAGTATTTTAAATGTGAAGGGTTTGTAAAGCGCTTTCTTAATAATTGTGTATCAAACTCACTCGCTGCTCAGTTACGAAGAAATGCAGCAAGATGGCAGATGTCTCAAGGAAGAGATGCTGTTCCACTTATTGCATTTGTGGGCTTGGGACTTGTTAAAGGTCCAACCCTTCTTTCAAAAAAGGAGGAACTAGAAAGTGTATGCTGGGAAATAAGGGTGAGTAATTTTGAAGCTTTAATTTTTATCTGTAGGATTGCGGTTATTAGAAGTAGTAGCTAGGATCAGTTGATGAGACGTAGATTTGATTTAAGTATACACAGTGAAGAATAAATATTTATAGATTGTATTTTGTTATTTTTTGGTCGTTTTTATTAATAGAATAATGTCAGTTATCAGTACACAACTGTTTCAGAGTAGTGTTGAGCAAGTTAGTGTCGTGCCTCTGATGTACGAATGGGAAAAAAAATGTTTTTATTGAATATTTGGCAACAGTATATATAATTAATCTTATTTTCACTCTTCTAGGATGTCTTCTCTCAGTTTCCTTGTACAGTTACGAACAGGGAGGTTGATGTTGAACTGCCTGATACCACTGTTGAAAACCTCAAGATTGGGAATGTGATAGCAAAGGGCTGTAATGCAGTAGTTTACAGTGCTGATTGGAAAAGTGAAACAACAAGTGGTAATCGTATGGAGTTTACTGGTACGTTTAAATCTACAGAACTTTGTTTTCTCGATATTAACAGAGCAGGGCGATTAGTAGAATTTAATTGATTATTCTCGCATGAAACTTGGATAGTTGGAGTAATTGAAAACGGTAATAAGCAGAAAGATAAGTTGATTTTATCGACATCGATATATATATGTTTAATTGTTATTTTGATTAGTAGAATTTAATTGATTATTCTCATGCTTTCACACTATTTATTTGCAACTTAATTATTTATGAGATTTACTGTTTGGTGTTTGTAAACTGAGAAAATCTTACTCGGACTTGTACGGTGCCATACACATTCTTTGAAAAGTGTATAAAACTTGGTAATTACTTGAAAAAATTGACTATATCATTTTGTAATAACGTTTGTTTAACATACGTAAATCTTAAATGCATTTTGGAAAACTGTGACAAATAATCTAATATGCCTAATTTATTTTCAAGCCACGTGAAAACTATAAAATCTGTTTTTGGACAAGTTAAATGTAGGTTTTTAAACTTATAAATAAATAAAAAAACTGTTGTTTTTTCACATAGTGGTAGTTAGAAAATTGTTCAGGTTTCTTGGGTCTTTTTGGAGACATTTCAAAATAAGCATATCAATATTTTAGTGATATTGATAATGTTCTTTTAGATTGTGAACTTGGTTCCTCACCAGAGACAGGAACTAAAATCAGCTGTGAAAAACTTAGTGAAGAGTCTGTTTATGTTGGTAAGTTTATTTGTTTTTTTCTTTGTAAAATGTTTTTCCCTGCTATATAAAAACAGTAATATTTCAACAATCTCGAGTTAAGAATTATCGTGTAATGTTTCTGAAGTAGACGGTAACAGTTCACAAGTCTTCCAGGAGAAGATGTGTTCTGTACTGCTTGTATCACACATGATTGGTTTGTACATGCCTTGAAGCCGTATATGTGAGAAGTAATTAAAACTTGTGTATTATTTTCTTGTCGTGTCTAAATGGATATTTGTTGTAGGCATTTCTTCTATCTTAATATTAGGAGAACAAGAATAACATTATATATGGTATATGTATTCATTTACAAAAATTCTACATTTTCTTAATCATGTAAAAAAAAAAAATAATATATAATGCTGATTGTATTGTGTAACACACAAACTTAATGTTGAGTGTTTAGAACAGGAACTAGCGATGTTGAGTGTTTAGGTTAGATTAGGAAATATTAATTAGAACAGGAACTAACGATGTTGAATGTGTAGGTTAGATTAGGAAATATTAATTAGAACAGGAACTAACGATGTTGAATGTGAAGAGGAAATATTAATGCTGAGTGTCTAGTTTTTAATTGTATATATATCATGTAGATGAAGCTGTTCATCCAACTAGTAACCTCACATCGTTGATACCAGAGGGAAACTTTGAAGAGTTTAAGTTGGCTGTTAAAATGATGTTCAATTATGATGCAGAATCTAATGCTGGTGCTATACTGAATGCCATGTACAAGGAGAGTCTTCCAGCGTGGGTGGGCTTCGTGGGCAAGAAGTCGTTCTCGAGAAGTAGGTAGGTGTCGCACCAAATCTCGCTATCTCTGACAAACGGCTAAATAAAGATGTCCTGGCAACCAAAGTCGGTACCTTGTACTAGTTAGTAAACTTTGTGCTGTGTCAAAAGTTGCAACCAAAGTCGGTACCTTGTACCGGTTAGTAAACTTTGTGCTGTGTCAAAAGTTGCAACCAAAGTCGGTACCTTGTACCGGTTAGTAAACTTTGTGCTGTGTTGAAAGTTGCAACCAAAGTCGGTACCTTGTACTGGTTAGTAAACTTTGTGCTGTGTCAAAAGTTG
>NW_013669111.1:63676-69371 GCF_000517525.1 Limulus polyphemus
AATTTTTTTTAAAATTGAGTGGGGGTGCCATATGGAACTCTTACCCAGATAAGGCAGTAGATTACCAGGAAAATGAAATTGTATTGATGATATTGAATATAGCAAATATTTTTTTTACAAATACACCAAATTGTTGTTTTGTTTAAATGTAAATGGCAGTAGGAAAACATGTCTTTAAGGTAACCAACTGTAAAAAAGTTGTCTTAATTATTGAAACAACATTGAAATTGACAATAGTATAAAAAAATTTATTTTTACGGGCCTGCCTAGAAAAAATTGTGGAACTTTCTGTAATTGTTGGGGAACATTTTTATACTTTAGTTAATATGTACCCAACTCAAATATATGCATGAAATGAAGTTAAAATATATTAGTTTTGTTTTAAGTTGAAACTTTAAGAGCTTTGGGGGACTCTCCCTCCCACAATCTCATTATCTTTGACCTGGCTAGAAGTCTACAGTTTTTGGCTGTTTTCTCCATTTCCTCATGGATTGATCTTAACAATTACAGAGGCATGGTGACAGGCTTTATTATGAACATAACTTTTTCAGAAGAAATAAAGATTTAATTTTTTCTTCTAATTAAAATTTGTTGTGTTTCTGCTTACCACTAGACTTTGGAGTATATATTCATTAAATTATTTTATTGGCTTCTCGTGTCATAAAGACCTGGCTAATTTAATTACTAGCTGTTAGTATAAACACTAGTGTAGAAGAGTACCAACCATTATTTTTGTAATTTAGGTTTTAAAAACTTTTTTTTTTTTTTGTTGTAGAAAGAGCACTAAAAAGAGACTTTTACCTCACCCGAATATTGTTGAAATGTACTTGGCTTTTGCCGACTGGGTCCCACTGATGCCTCAGGCTAAGTTACTTTATCCGCATGCACTCCCGGTACGTCTTAACAGCGAAGGATATGGTCGAAACATGACTTTGTTCTTGGTGATGAAGCGGTAAGATTTTGTATGTCTTAAGATTCTTGTAAGTGCCATAACTTAGTTATGAAATCACCACTTGTAACATAAAGCGTACTAGAACATTTTTGCGACAGTGCAAGTTAAAACTCCCGTAAAGGAGTACGTCCTCGGGGCTCAAAGACTTATTTTCTACTCTTAATCTATGTGTAAAGAAGAACAATAAAAAAAAAAACTGAATTTGTTGCTTTAAAAAACTGCACATCAGGTCTGTTTTCTTAAAATTCTGTGTTTGAATTTTTATTGAATAGTAAAGTTACAATCATGTGGACAGAATTATCATTATTTTTGCCTTGGTATGTATACTTTATTTCTATCTATCTATCTATACTTTTGAACAACGCTAAGTAATCAACTAAACGGCCAATGGCAAGTAATGTACGTTATATTCTTTAAGATACAAACTAAAGGTTTTCCATTATTTCTAATAATATATAGAATATATGCTTATGTCAAGTTGCTTCTGTTTTTCTTTGTTAGTTTGTAAGGTTTTTTTTAAGATGGATAACTTGAAAAATTGCCTAATCCACAATTTTGCAAGTTTCTGCTTTTGAGTTTCTGCTAAAGCTATGTAAAGATAATCCTAGAAAGAATGTAGTATTCAACACTACAGGAATTTAAAACAAAGATAGCCTTTTTGTTTGTAATGGAATTATTAATCTTTTTTTATATATGTTCCAGAGATGGAATGTTAATATTAGAGTCGTAATTCATATTAACGTTTTGTTGTTTTTTGTACTATGGATGATTGTCTTTCACCAGATATCATTGTTCGTTGCGAAACTTGTTAAAAGCAAAAAACTTGGATTATCGTACTTCCCTCATGATTTTCACCCAAATATTGGAAGGTGTCACCCACCTTCTTCGACATGAGGTGGCCCATCGCGATCTGAAGTCCGACAATATTTTAGTGGATTTATCCCATGGTTAGTACTATTGAGTTGAAGTATTAGTACATTAATTTGTAGAGAACTGATCTGTCCAAAGGGATAACAGTATTAAAATAAATATTATTTTGTATAGTGTGTGTGTGAATAGGATTGATTTCATTTCAACTGGCTTGTAGGGAACTTGACTAAATCGCATAGTGCAGAAGACAAATACTTGGTTTGAGTAACTTGCTCATGATAAAAACGTCATACCAGTTTCTCCCATTCAAGTGTAAGGTTATAATAATTCTACTTGTCAATAAGTTTACAAACTTTATTGAAGGAACAAAATACACAATATTTCTTGTTGGATGCTGATCTAATTTTTCATTTCCAGTTACTGACTTGTACAGAGTTAGGGTTTTTTAGGAAACATTCTTTGCATGAGCTTCTTTTGACTGTGTTTCATTTGAAATGTACTAATTTTACCCCAGATGCGTTTCGTTTGAAATGTACTAATTTTACCCCAGATGCGTTTCGTTTGAAATGTACTAATTTTACCCCAGATGCGTTTCGTTTGAAATGTACTAATTTTACCCTAGATGCATTTCGTTTGGAATGTAGTAATTTTACCCCAGATGCATTTCGTTTGGAATGTACTAATTTTACTCTAGAATGATCTTCACTGATTATGTTGTAATTTATAGCAGATGTTATTTTTGAATGAAAAGGTTTATAATTTTTATGATTACATAAAGTTTTATGCATAGTTAAAAGTATGAAGTGGTACAAGGAGATAAATGTTTAATTTTTATGGTTACGTAAAATGTCGTGTCTGGTTAAATATACACTTTGATACAGTAAATATTTAAATAGCTTGAAGTATAAAGGCTGTTACAGTGTTTTTATAGATTGTCATGTTTTATCCAAGTTAATAATAGAAAAATCACTTATGATACAGAAAAGAGATTTTAGGGCCTTAAAAAATGTATTTCTCTATGATTACTATCTGTCATTCAATCAACAGGTTTTTCTCAACCACTTGTGGCAATCACTGATTTTGGATGCTGTTTAACTGATGGTTTGAAACTTCCCTTACCTACAGAAGATATTTGTCGTGGAGGAAACCTTGCTCTCATGGCACCAGAGGTAAGACTGTTTAACAATTCTACACTTTGATCTTTAAAACACTTAGATATCACAAACTAAGTTCTCTGTAGTCATCACTGCTGAATTCCAGTATCATCGCTTTAGTGTACAGAACACGGGTCTGTAAAGTTTGATTTACAGTGAGCAGAACGTACTGCCATATGTGCATCTCCTGCTTGGATAAGAATCCCCACCCACATGGACTCAAAACCCCATAGATATGTTCACAGTTTTATTTCCACACAAGAACGAGTTGATGCTTGAAATAAGTCAAACATAGCTTGTCTATGAAAGTTCTCTGATATTTAGGTACTAATGGTTAAAATTTTCTTGTAACTCAAACAAACAATATATATCTGCTAATATTTTAGGAACTTGGTATTATTACTATTTTACTAATCCAGTGTATCATAAGGAAAAATCAGTAGTTAAGAGGATACAAGTAAAAGGTTGATTGTAAGTCAGCTTTCCCTAAAAACGTATATGTTAGTTTATGAAATAATTCTGTCTTAAAAATATCAAAAGTTGGGTCTCATTATTTTCTACATCTTTTTAAAACTAATTCCTTTTGATCTAATTTTTCAGGTGTTAACAGCAGAACCTGGCCCGTTTTCTTCGATCAACTTCTCCAAGTCGGATATTTGGACGGTTGGAACTCTAGCCTATGAAATTTTTGGGAAAAAAAATCCGTTTTATCCCGATAGTCCAGTTTATCTTGACAGCTATACTTACACGGATGAGCAGTTGCCTCCCTTGCCTTCTGAAGTACATGTGGTTTTACAGAAACTTGTTAAAGATCTCCTGAAGCGCGATCCGGACAAGGTAACGTTTCACCTACTTTCTTTAAATTTAATTATAGAGGAATTCTATGGTATAAATATAGTAATTTATGACTTCTTTCAATTATTTAAAATGTGTGTGTGTGTGTGTATATACAAATTTTCTTTTCACATTCTCCATGTGGGAAATTTCATAAGGCTTAGCAACCCATGACAAGCAGCAAATGAGTATAAAGGTTGTAACTAAAAAAAAAAGATAATTATTTGCTTTCTTTTTTTTTATTTACTGTTCTATGTTTTAAGAACTTATTTGTAAATAGTATTATTGTATATACATATATAATGTAACTGTATTTTACAAAATACTAGTCCACTAAAACACAGCCAAGACAGGTCATTTTTATATTATTCGACATGGTATCACGAGGGCACGTGCACCACGTCATTGTAACTTCTGTATTGTTAGCCAGGCATAGCTGGAAGGTCAATATAATAAATATATAATGCTACGAGATTTAAACTATTTAACTAAACATTTGTGTTTTCGTGTTATAATCTTTAGTCATTCTAGAATGAAAAAAGCATAAGTTAAATTTTTCTATTTCCTAATTTTCTATGGTGGTTACGAGGCTGGTCAAATTGACAGACCCCATAGAGTTAGGGTAGAGAAAATAACAAAAAATATAAAATTTTACTGAAAACAAATGTTTGAAATGTATTTAGGAGGTTTCAGAGATTTTTGGGACAAACAATAGTTTTTTTAGTTATAACATGAAAATCACTTCGCACTTGGACTGGTAACAAAACAAACTCAATATTTTCACAAGTAAATCTATAATAAAAAGTACTTAATTAAAAAATCTGATTTTTTTTGTGTACGAAAGACTTGTAATGTTTACTAAAAAGTCTACCACATTGTGAAGATACACTTACTGCATTAAAAGTTATAGTATAAACACCAAGCGTGTTGCAAAAGGGTTAAGGCATTATCTGGGTGTAGAAAATATTTTAAAGAACTTTAATAGGTTGATTGTTGTTATTTTTTGAACAGCGTCCAAGTCCTAGTTTTGCAGCCACTGTTTGTCAATTGCTGCTTCTAGCTCCGACCCACTGGTTTAGTACTCCTCCCAGTCACCAGGTTGTTCTGAACTGGTTGGTATCATTAGCAGGCTTCACTGTGTGTCAGAGCAGAGTTATTAAGGATCACCGGTTATTGAGGGTCAACCCAGTTGAGTGGACACTTCAGGCTACCTTCTTGTCCAGAGTTCATCTGGAGGAAGTGATGCGGGCTCTTAAGTATATTTCAAAACTGTGTGAGGAATAATTACAATTTTGTTTCTTATTTTTTTAAGCTGCTTACGTACTGAATCTAGTAGCTGTAAAACAACGCATCGGTTGATATTGACTGTATTTGGGAAAACAATTGTTTACTTAAAATGTAATTTATATATGCAAATTGTACAAACATCATTTTTTTTTCTTACACTAGAGTCAGGTGTAGTAAACTGTTAATTATAACAAGTCTATGTATTGAGTATTGGTGTTGTTTTCAAGATTAATAAAATTTGACAGAGAACTGAAAATTTTAAGTTTTTTAATGTTGCATAAACATGTATGTTTTAAAGAATAGAATTTTAAGTTAACACTAATGTTACAGGATTGGAATAAAGATACGGCATAATTTTATGACTTAGTTAACGTTGATTATTGCATAAAAAACACAGAATTGTAGTTGTGAGGTTACAGAAAAATGGAATTAAACCAGCATCTTATAAAGAGAATGGTTATTACTACAAGTTTGTACAAGCTGAATCAATAATCTAAAGGATGTCTTATAAAGATGAATGTAAACTGGTAAACAAAAGTGTTTATAACCATTCCATGTATAATACACAATTAATGAGGTCTCCTTGTAGTCACATATT
>NW_013669111.1:69550-76307 GCF_000517525.1 Limulus polyphemus
AGCTGAATCAATAATCTAAAGGTTGTTTCACATTATCTTATAAAGATGAATGTAAACTGGTAAACAAAAGTGTTTATAACCATTCCATGTATAATACACAATTAACGAGGTCTCCTTGTAGTCACATATTGTAACGAGCACTCTAATCTTCAAAAAAGGAAACTCATTATCTAAAGCTAAGATGACTCTTCTACGTAATAATTAAAGTGAGGATATTATTTCAGTTATAATTTTCTGAAAGTACATGTCGAAGACTCCTTGGGTTGTGAATGTAATTGGTATTTGAAAGTAACACCAAAACTAAAATTCACAAAATAATTACGTTGTGGTTTATAGGGCAACTGTTGACTTCTGGTTTTATTAAACCTTGTAATGTTACCATAAATATCGCTTATGTCAACTTCACAAATACAAACAACAGATCAGTAAAAGTATTACCTTCTTCGTTATATTTATTCTGACATGTTTTAATTCGCATGGGTGGCACTAGAACATGGATTTTTGATGTTATTAACACTACTGTATCTTTGTCATTGAAAACTAAATACACAACAGAAGGTGAGGCTAGTTTAACACTGAACCACTATATGTCTGGTGACTAATCAAGAGAAAAACCTTTTCACATACACCCCAGATATATGTGACGGTAATTATCCATAAACACGTACAAGTTCTTTGTAGGTTTGTATGAAAGTATTCGTTACTCTAACGAGTTAAACCTTTCTCGTTTCAAAGACGAAGGATTCTGTATTTATTGACCACAAAACTAAAGATATCTGAATACTGTTGTTAAATCAATTTAAAAACTTCAAGCTAGTATCGAATGCCTTGAAATCTAATAAAGTAAGATCACATGTGCATTAATTCCAGTGATATTAACAATTAAAAAGCCGAGTTTTTTTTTTTAAAGAATGTATGTTATTGACGATCATATGTAGGTTCTTCTCCATGTACTTTACAATATTAGAATACAAATCTTTAAATACTGTTAATAATTCTAATTTTATAATAAGTTATTTCCAAGCAGCTCGTAGAGCTTTTCTCGCTGCTAATTTTTTGGTGACGTAGGAGACCAGTAGCAGAGCTGAGAGTACAGCCGAGATCAAGAAGTGTTCAAAGTCGTCCTTGAGAATGTCGAACGTTTTGGAGGGAGTTACTCGAGCATAGAAGAGATCTGAAAAGAGTGATTTTACACAGAATAATGAAGATGAGACTTTAGTGACATCTAGAGTTAGCATACTTCACTTGCTAATAAAAACAGTTATTACCTAAGCCTACTTTTTCAAAAAACACTTAAAATTGATCTTTAATGTTACATTCTGTAAAATACTAACGGAACTGATCATGCCCAATAACGTACGTAATGATGAGACTTTAGTGACATCTAGAGTTAGCATACTTCACTTGCTGATAAAAACAGTTATTACCTAAGCCTAGTTTTTTCAAAAAACACTTAAAATTGATCTTTAATGTTACATTTTGTAAAATACTAACGGAACTGATTGTGCCCAATAACGTACCTAATCCGTACGCAATGATGAGACAGGTTGACTCCAAGCCTGAAGGGGCTGTGTGTATTCCTCTGATGTGGTTAACCGTCAGGTTATAATTGATTATTCCTTCTGCTGGTACTGGAAGTTCGGGAATATATGGTATCAGTCCTTCTTCCCTGTATAAACAAGTCTTACATCAAACCGTATAACTGGTGAACCACTAACTTTTGTCAACAGTTGGTTTTATCAGAAGTTTGAGTTGAAAGAGGATGATGTAGTGAATAGAATGTATAAATTTTACTGTCAAAAAAAGTTAGCTACAGGAAATTTATGATTAAGATTTAGTTTTTACAGTAGTAATTCCAATCCTAAGATTTCATGGACTACTTTGTACGATATTAACGTTTTAAATGACATACTATTTAGTAGGCTTTAGAGCTCTTAATATTTATCTTTCCAGTAAAAAACAAAATTGAACTTCTTTAAGTGACAGCACATTTAAATACACTAGAACTTTAAGAAGCTTGATATATTATAATATAAAACTAAGAAGAACAGGTTTTTGAAAAAATATTTACAGGTGGTTCCCAAGATGGTTGAAGAAAATGTCAAAGAATGTAAATCAAAAGTACTTTAACAATTAATACTGTACGAGGCAATTCAAGGATCGAAACTGGTTGGTCTTTAGTTTGAAATGTATTTTAAACAGCAGTTATTTGTATGTAAGCTTGAATTAATTATCAGGAATAAGAACGAAAGCATCCAAGTCATGTTAGATGTACCCAAACTAAATATTCCCGAACATTACGAGTACATGTGTATTCTTTAAATGACAAAATTGTAGAAAAGCTTTTAAAACCACAGACTTTTTATGGTGGGTATGGGCATCATGAACATAAAGAACTTACCGGTGTTCTGGCAGAGGGTGAACTGGACGCCGTGGGTCAAGAAAAGCTTTAGGGAGTTCTAAAAGTGCTCCTGTTGGCATAGCAACTAAAAATACGAAGTGATACAATTTATTGAGGTCAACATTCTAATACAGATATTACGAACCAATATTTTGTAACTTCTGTAAATTATCAAATAATCAAGTTGAGTTATATATAACGTATTCTTCTTTATTTTCACTCAAAAAGTTCTTGGAAATAGTAACTAAAGCAGAGTACCTCTCCAGTACTGCCCGTAACTATGACTTTATGGGAAACAATTCAACACCAATTAACTATCACCTTTATACCTTGTAAGACCGTAGGATGATGGAACTATTACTTCCCATGTTTAAACAAAACTGTGTAAAGTAACAAGAATTGAACACAATTTCCTGTAGCCTGTTAAGAGAAACTTAACACTGAGTTTTGGAAAACACGTAGGGTCAAAAACCAAACCTGAGTCAGCAATGTGCGAGCAAATGTGATTTTAGGAAAAAAAAGTAATAAACAGCCTTAGAAGATGTTTTTAAGATTTTTACTGTTGTTACTATTGCAGGAGCTTAATTGGTGCACGGATTAAATTTTAAATTAAAAAAAAAGACAATTTCATTAGTAATGTGTAGAAAGAGAAAATACAAGATTTAAATAAAACAGGTGCGTATTATAATTATCTTTACATTTCAAGCTATATCCACATCATATATGAAATTGTTTTACCAATAATGTAATCACTTTAAGCAATGTTCATTAAACTGGGATTGTAGTCGCTAGTTTAACACATCAACAGCTGTGATGATAAATATTAGTGCAATAACGTTGTGTTTTCAGTTTAAATAAACATAAAATCTTTACACGTGCATCATGAGCACACACACCATTAAATAACCGGGGTAACAAAGGAATATTTATATACTAGTGTTCAGAGAAAACACTAATCAAAAACTTTAATAACACCAAAAGAGAGATGGACAACAGATGTACCCACATAAACTAACAACCGACATTTCATTAACCCTGGTATTACTGTAGAGTCCATGCTAAGGCTTTTTAAAACTACTTATAAAACAAATTGCTTATGGGTTGTTAGCAGTGTCCTTGACCACACAAAAGTAATGTAAACAATGCCAGTAATTGCCGAGGTAATAACAAAAATATAAAAGTACTCAAGCACAGTGTAATAACAAGTTGGTAATTCAAGAGTTAAAAATAACAAAAACACATTATCAATCTGTCTTCAACTTATTAAAAAAACTATGCTCTGTGGTAAAAAACCACTGATAATTTATTTAATTTTGTAAGATCTGATAATCCATTAACAATCAGTGATTAATTAATTCTCTTTACTGTTAATATTATGCTTCATTTTAAAAACTGCTTTACATTTAAGTTGTTTTCACACCATTGTTACGATGGAGAAGTGAAAGTTTTAAGATGTCACCTACTTATAAGATGTTTATTTGTAATTCCCCTCTCGGTCAGTGTGTGAGCCATGGCGTCTATTTGAGATGGGAAGATGTAAGTCTGGTGTTCCACCAAGGGTGGGAACGGCGGGTTCAGTGATGAGAAGGCTGTTGTGTTACTCTGCATCTTTCCTTCGTAAAGCTCGATGGAAGATATTTCTGTTCGACGATACTTTTCGTTATAATAGTTGTACTGAAATAAAGAAACCCAGAACTTTCATTGTACATTCAAGACCCCACTTTGTCAGGAAACTAAAGATAAACAGTAAGCAACTGTTCTAAGAAAACGGTGGTACAATAACACAGTTCTAAACATAATCTAAAACAATTACACAATTAAAAAAAAATAGGCCTAGTATCCCCCAAAATATAAACGTAAAAATGTGTTCTTTACTTTGGGGCCATGGATGCTTACTAAGAAACAATTAAATCTCACTGTTTGATTAAACAAGAAGTGCGTGATTTGTTGGTGATCGATGTTGACTCTTCCTACTGGTCAATAAATTAAAAATTTGGGATAGCTAAGTGCAGATAACCCCCGTGTTGCCTTTGAATGATAATGTGAAATAAACTAAAAAAAAACAACAGGCAATTGAGGAGATAAATGCTCTTTGAATATATTAGTATTTATGAAAAAAAAACTTCAGAAGAGATTTGTCGCATCTTTTTCACTCCCTAGGTGGCCTGAGAACTTATCAGTAATGACAATTAATGTAGAAGATATTAAATGTTTAACCTACACTAAACAGACAGTGAAGCGTGCTTTAATACGCACGCTCAACATACTAGAACTAAAGCTGTCACGGTGTATGAACATCAAAACTGTTTAGTAAGAATTCCACAAAATAAACGGTCTGTTCACGTTATGCTGGTTTATTCCCAAGCATCTTCAACTTTAGCACATTACTGCATTCTTCCAATCCCTCGCAGCAATGAGAGATAACACCCGTGACGTACTTAACATAAGAACTGATATTTGTAGCAATACTCAATTAGACAACTACCTTATATATACGAGAAAATTATATCACTGTAAATCGTCTGGTTTTTACCATGCCTACCAGTTTCAGGCGTGGTAATAAAGGTCATCTACTCCTACATTACAGACAGATACAGTCCAAAAACAAAGCATGATATCCAGTCAGCACACATCTAAAATACGTACTTAACATAAGAACAGATATTTGTAGCAATACTCAATTAGACAACTACCTTATATATACGAGAAAATTATATCACTGTAAATCGTCTGGTTTTTACCATGCCTACCAGTTTCAGGCGTGGTAATAAAGGTCATCTACTCCTACATTACAGACAGATACAGTCCAAAAACAAAGCATGATATCCAGTCAGCACACATCTAAAATTGATTCTAGAGAAGTCATTTCATGAATTTATCCACTTCTTTGGTGACGCAAGAATAATATACGGGTCTCGAAATACTCGGATATTAAAATTACGTTTTTCACTCTCTTAGCCATTAGTATCACTTACAGAAAGTGATATGTTTTTCTGGAAAAGTTAACACAAACATAGATTTTAAACGTATTCGATCAATGACGGTAATGTGATGATGTCACTTTTCATCCTCATACTAACAATAAAGTAGAAAATCCATCTAGACGAAACAAACTTTAATTTCCTACTCTTCCATATGCAGCCGATTATAACAAAGTACGAGTCGAGAATAATGGACAGTTTGAAAAAAAAATCGTGTGTACGTACAAAGATGACGGACACTGGCCAAGTCAAATCATTCTCTAAAAATACAAGACTGGAACCGCCTTTCTGTTACAGCGTATCCCTGCCGGGTCTAGTACAGATGACTATGTTTAATGCATTTCAACATCAACAAAAATTAATGAATAGTTTTATTCTGCACAAAACTGAAAACATACGAGTTACATGCACAACTAAATATCAACTCTACCTTACCTAAAATAAAACCTATACTTAAAATGTACCTAAATGTTACGTAACTCCTACAATCTTATTAATAATTGGTATACACATGTATATATATATATGATAATACATATTTATATATTAAAGAACAAATAATCTACTCACTACTACCCAGTTTTCTGAATGGACCACATGCACTGGGCCTCTGGTTCTTTTGTGAGAAGCTGAGTATATAATGTTTCCTGTTACTGCATCAATCAGGTAAATATTCAAGGTAGCTGAAATGACAAACAAAATAAAAAACTTGTCCCGCAATCTGACGTAATCTAATTTGTCCACTCAATTTTAGACGAAAACACTCGTTTTCTAGCACCCTCATGAAACACTAATCATTGCATGTTAACCCTTTAAGCACTTACTTTTTTATCCAGCCTTATCACGCTCAAACTTATCATCGGGTAATTCAGGTTCAGAGCCAGATTCATTGATAGCTTGTACAATTTTAGATTTCAAGTATGAAAACACTGGAGTGATTTAATGCCATTTTGGGTTGTTTTTTTTTAATAAACAATTTTAAACTGCAAGTATTATTGATTTTTGAATAGCAACATATGTCACGTTGATGATGAGGAACCCACTTTTTTTTTGGAAAATAATGTTTGGAGACAGTTTGAACAGGTAGTGGAAGAAACTTTAATGTTGGATACAAGTCGGTGACTGAGATCATCCGTGAAGATTAGGCTCTATCTATTGATTTCATGCATTCGCTTCGCATTTATTGCGGGAAATTCAAACCACATTATATGGTCAACGTACAGCAACGAGCATGCCTAAAGGATTAATTAACTGCTACTGTATAGTCCCCAAAAAGTTGTTGATGATTTTAGTAGCTTATTATCATAATTATAGTATTTTGGCACTCGTATATAAAGTTAAAATCATAAATAATATTCAACGTTAAACTGGTACA
>NW_013669111.1:77188-80397 GCF_000517525.1 Limulus polyphemus
ACCAGATGGCTCTTTTAATTAACAAATTCCCATCTCAATATCTTAAAGTTAGCTTTAACCTCACCAGATGGCTCTTTTAATTAACAAATTCCCATCTCAATATCTTAAAGTTAGCTTTAACCTCACCAGATGGCTTTCTTAATTAATTACTTATTTTACCTTTCAACAAGAAAGGAACTGAAACTTCTTACTTTTAATTCATCATCCAAGAGCAGGATCCCACGCAAAAACTCTGAGTTTACATAGCCTAAGATTGAAGTCTGGATCACCTTGTAACTTAAAACCTGCTGATCAACAGTCTGGCCAGTAATTGGATGGAATGTAAAAATGTACCCCTGACCAGTCCTCTGAAATTGAAAGCTTTGGTGTAAAAAAAGGAATGCACCAAATATAAACAAACTCTGATGTTACTATTAAAGTTATTAATATAATTTACATGTGACTTGTTAGAAAACCTGGAATGGCAGAAGACGGAAGCTATATTTATAAAGTAACCAGAATGTCAAGAACACCCTAATTTGCAATAAATAAAACAATATATATTATTCAATATATCATTAGTACAAAATCTTATTGGTAACTATATATAAATATGTGGTGTAATAACTCTTTATGCACTCAACGCTTTCTCACCCACACACGAAATGCATTTTAACCCCATCACTACGGGTTTTTCTATGATCAAGGGCCAAAGCGCATGTCATCACATTTGTAGACTTACGTTCAAAGTTTTACTGTACTACTACTACTTTATGAATCCACTTCAATAAGTTTAGTATCAAATTATAGTTTATAATTGAAATTTTAGTATCATACATTAGTTAATTTCTTAATTTGGAAGTAAATATTAAAACAAAATTCCTAAATATCAATTTTTGTGTGTCACATGGTATGTTGAATGCAGCTTTGGTTCATATTACATGTTTGTTATGTCCAAGTCCAAAGTTTCTTATGGATTAGAAACTCAAATTACCGATATCAAGAAGCTAGAATATAAGAACCTCCTATCTTTTCTATTTGCCGAGATATTATTATATTTAGTGAATCAACCAAGATGGCCCCGTTCCACCTCTTTTATTCTTGGAAATACTTGCTTATGTACACCTACTTTATCAATCAAAAGGTCACAATGTCCTCCACGTGGTTTTCTCAGTCTTTGCCTAGTGTTTATGCAGAAATCCTTTCATGGTAGAATTGAAGATAATGGAGCTTAAAATATCATATTTTTTTTAAACTGAAATACAGCTTAGTTACTAAGCCTGATAAATTATAGTGGACTTCTGTGGTATTGATATAGTAGTTTTTTTGTTTATTTCAAAATGCATATATAAAACTTAAACTATTTGTTTAATATCCTTCACGTGCGAAATTTGACAAGGCTTAGCAAATTACGGCAAGTGAGTACAAATTTTGTAACTAGAAGAGATCATTGTTTTCTATATTTCTTTATTTACTGTTATATGTTTTAAGATAAATATTTAAAATTTAAGAACTTATTTGTAAATAGTAATAATGCATACACATACATAACGTATTATAAACGAAACATTACTGTACTTTACGAAAAACTGGTCCACTAGAACAAAGCCAAGACAGATCACACTGTAAAAGCCAGTTTTACATTATTGGATACGGTAACATGAGTGCACGTGCACCGCATCATTGTAACTTCAGTATTGTTAGTTAGACACGGCTAAACCATCAATAAAATAAAAATGATAAATACATATATTTGTATAATGTTATGAGATTTAAGCTATTCAGACTAACATTTATGTTTTTGTGTTATAATTTGTAGTCATCCTAGAATGAAAAAAAAAAGAGTAATTTATATTTATTTCCTAAATTTTTTATGGTGGTTACAAGGCCGGTCAAATTGACCAAGTCCATAGTGAAAATAACAGATAAAATAGTTTTTCTAAAAAAAATAAAAAAAAACTGATAATTATCTGGAGGTTATTAATAGGTTATAAATATTTTGCATGTGAAATTTTAAAATTTTTTGATGCATAAAAGTATTTTTGATCTTAAAATCAAAATTACTTGCATGTTGGATAGTCAACGTTTGAAAAGAAAAAAAAATGTACGAGCAAATTATTATTTAAAAAATCTTAAAACTTAATAAAAAAATCTAATATTTTATTCATGAAAGTCTTATAATATTTATTGATAATGTGAAAAATTTCGTGAATATACACATACTGTATTATTAAAATTTATAGTGTGAAAGCTATAATAAGCCCAAAATGGTTACGAGCCCATAGTGAGAGAGTTAATGTATATTTTTATATTCAGTAGTTGTTTCAATTTTTTTTTTTTTCATAATTTATCCATTATTTCTTCAAATGTAAGGTATGATAAGAATGTGGAATTTTTATGTTCCCTGGTATGTACAAAACAAGTTTTACAAACAAAAAAGATATTTTCATTAAAATCTGGCCATAAAGATTACACAATGTAGATGTTTTTGTTAGAATTATACTGAATATTTAATCTCGAGAGGTCATGGAATAAACACAAAAATTACACTTCTGAAAAAAAAAAAGTTGTTTTGAAATGATTGTTAACTTAAAAGATCAGGTGGTATTTAGTTACTGTTTTTTGGCTTACGATCAGCTTTGTGACTATGGAAACATATATATACATGTGTATGTCTGTTTTTACCATCAATAAGACCAAGACGATCATCTACCGAAGCGCTGATACATGCAAATAAATACAAACGACAAAAGTATGGAGAGCCAGTTAGGGCTACTCTAGGATTCCAACACATACCTTGTGTTTTCCAAGCACTGTACACTGTGGAAAAAAGGGGATGTGTGCTGTAGTACGAGAAACAAAGAGTGGGAGAGCACTCTGCCCCTCTTCATTGAATGGAACCAAGTCAGGTACAAATGTCTGCCATATGATGGTTCCAGTAAGGCTGTCAATTCCAAAAACCTGAAGGAAAAAAAATTTCCAAGAAGAGGTTCAAAATGTTTCCTATATATTAAGAAAAACAACTTCTCTATGAAATAAACATGACTCACAAACTTCTCTATGAAATAAACATGACTCACAAACTTCTCTATGAAATAAACATGACTCACAAACTTCTCTATGAAATAAACATGACTCACAAACAACTTCTCTATGAAATAAACATGACTCACAAACAACTTCTCTATGAAATAAACATGACTCACAAACAACTTCTCTATGAAATAAAC